>NW_019525123.1:1717807-1880024 GCF_002814215.2 Seriola lalandi dorsalis
AACCCGCCACCCTCCAACCCCACCCCCCCCAACCGGCTGAAGGAAGCGACAGGTGCTCTCCGACAGCCCCGGAGAGGGCCGAGTGTGGGGCCGAGCTCCTCTCAGTGCGTAAGGATTTCAGCTATGTCTCCATTAGACTCCAGTGAGCACACATCGGCGCCAAATATAGCCCAATTAACGTCACGTCCACAGGCCACGCCCAGCTAACCCTTGCTGCTCCCCCTCCAGGGTGCTGTGTGTGAACCAATCATAAAGGTCAGGGTCCTGTTCCCTGTGACCCTCTCTTTCCTTTTGAAGTGTACACTCCCAATCTGGGTGATAATCTGCTATGAGTCTGAAACGCCAATTACAAACAACAAGGGGTTTAGACCCCTGGTTGTTACCCTAGAGGACTTATTAGATGCTGAGGGAAGGGGGTAAGTGAGAATATTTCCACTGTAGAGGTAGACATTGAGGAAGCAAGGCAGATTAGTTAGGGAAAGTCACACATAATCCCATGGCACTGTGGTACCTGGGTAGAGCAACTTTGTCTAACTGTCATGTTTGGACAGACAACGTGATCAACAAAGAAAAAATGTGATTCTACACTGACTGCGTACATTTTGTCTCCACCAGTGGTTATTTTGCCAGGAAGCTGCGAATAGAGGAAACTGTTTACACTCAAACATGATAACCATGATAACCTGCCACAGGACAAATTGTGAACCAGCAATAAACACAGAAGTAGGCCATTCTGGATTCTCTCGTTCTTACTGTATATTCTGGGAGAATCTAATTTACATTATACAAAACTTAACAAAGGTTTGACAAAAAAGACTTTCATAGACTAAAAATAAAAATTAAAGTATGGAAAATGGATTTGGCCTATTACAGGTGCCTGTCTCGCTTACCTAGGCTTACCAGACATATTCTTACGTAACCCAACGGCTAAACGGTGCAGATCAGATGTCGCCCTGCGCTGCACATTATTATGACATCGTCCACTCTCTCATTCATGATCTGACTTATAAGGCAAGAACACTCTCCGAACAGACTTGGAAACCAGAGATCACCCTGCCGGCCAAGCATGACCACTGTTTTCCACAACACAAACAAGCCGCAGGATGTCTCTGGCCCGGGCTGGCCATTTCTGTGGCTTAGTGGAGGGACATGCTTGAATGGGTCCCATTGTCAATCTATTTGTCACTCACTATTTTGTGGTGGCCTTTGGCAATGGCCCAAGGTCGGCTAGCTCATAGGCCTAAATATATTACACGCAGTGGAAGAGGCGAGGCTGGTATACATCTTACACTGCAAATAAAAATAAACAAAAAAAGGCATGACCTTGCAATTCCTCAAACATTTGTGAACAATATCAATTGAGCATATCCGTCATAATAACAACTGTAACACAGTTTGAAATTAATGTAAACCTACACCCAACACTGTGTAGATATCTAAGAACATACTGCCAGAATCAACCTAGAATGCGCAATCAAAGTCAATGCACAATCAAAAATTTTAATAGTTCCTGGTCTGATATTGCCCTCTGTGTCCTCGTGCTCCACCTCTGAACCCACTTGACATACTGCTCTTTAACCAAAAAGGATTTCACCATTTATGCAGTATTGTATGTCCATCATTGCCTTGTAAGACTCAGCTTACCTAGTACATGAACTAAAACGAGTTGAGTAAACAGCCTACGCTGTGAGCTGCTGTATAGTATGGCAGTGTGCCGGTTAAACCTTCAGGCAGAAGAAAGATGAGATCTGCTTGGTATTAGGAGCAGGAGACCTTAGTAGGTTTCCTTCACCACAACTCATGCACCGGTAAGCAATGTCTACACTCCACTTGCACACAAGTTTGATATGATCTGAAAAAATAAAATAAAACATAAAAAATAAACTTTTTGCTTTCACACTTTTTTTTTTTTGGGCAGATTTTAAGGCAGCAAATTTTAGAAAGTATTTCAGAGCTGTTACAACAGCTCTTTCAGAGCAGAGACAAGGCTTCTATCCAGAATACAGTAGTGTGCTTCAAGCAGGCTCTGCTTTGTCTCAGCACAAACACAGTCCTCCATTGTGGTGTTAGAAATCATCCTCAATACCTCTAGTCTTCGATTACAGTCCTGGAACACCAAACCCCTACCCCTTTGTACACCCAGAACAAGCTCATTACTGACTCACACACAGCCTGTGTAAACAAGTTTAAAACTGTGCAAACATCATTATTCATATAAAGTACCCAACCTCTTAGCAGTTTCCCCATTTCCTAACTACACGGTTTGAATGGATGCTTGAGGGTGCTGTTGCTAACAAAAGACAACAAACATTTGGGAATATCTTGGCTGGATGAATGTAGCAGCAACCGCTCGTGTATTAAAGGCCCCTTCAAGGCCCCTGCAACAGTCTTAGCAATGACTGTAATGTCTATCATGTCTGAAAACCTTGTCTAAATCCATGCTCGCATGCATAGCCAGTCAAACATTCATGCAAATTTAGCCACTTGAAATAGTCAAAGTATTGTATTTCACCAAGTGCAGTGAACACATCTGACCTTCTCAACCCTCCGGTGCACCTGCAGTCTAAAGTTATTGAGACAGTGGGAAAGTATCAAGAGTGACTAACATTTCAGCCACTTGGTGAGCACTTACTCTCTGCGTGGGGTCCACACTTTGCCACTACAGGAACATGCTTTACAAAATAGAGACACGAGTTGTGTATAGAGGCTTGTCCTCAAAGGTTACCTGGTTGGTAGAAGTTGGGGGAGAGCTCCCTAGCAACCGCCCTGGCAATTTCAGAGTCGTGCACAGCAGAGACAGCGGCCTGGTCTGCAGCCTCACTTTTTGTCCTGGCATGGGCCGTTCTGGTGAAACATAAAACAGACAATATTAAAGTTGCATAGACATAAAAATATGAAAAGGATGGAAACCAATTTGGCTAAGGGAAGTGTGGTAGATAACTGCATAGAAACGAACATACATACATGTGATATTTTTCTATAACAATTCAGTATAAAACTTATTCATCTGTGACTATGTGTGCGACCATGTCACCCACAACACGCTCCCTCATCAGCAGGGTTGACACAACAGCTTCCCTCTGCTTTCCTTTTCTTTTTCTTGCTCATCCTCCTCCATGCCTCCCTCTCCCTCCTCATCTTTGAGCTGTATCACTCGGCCTGTCCCTCTTGGGGATAACGTAACACCTCCCCTTGTGCTTCTATCTCAAATCCAAATCCTGATTTTCCAAATGGAGCGCAGCCACATCCAAGCAAGACCTTAATCCAGAGTCTGGAGCACCGCACTGCCGCTGGACCACAAGGGAGCAGTGCCCCAAAGACACATACACACACTTTAACGCAAACATATCATATCATATCATATCATATCATATCATATCATGTCATATCATATCATGAAAATCAAATAAAAAAATCTTCTTTTACATGGCTGATATTTTAAAAATCAAAACTAATCCTGCGCTACGAAAATCCATTTAGAGAGAGCAAAAGAAGAAAAAAAAAAAACATAACCATGGCTCAAAACACCAGCGTAAGAAAAGCTTGCATCCACATCTGCTGAACTCAAAAACGAAAAGGCAGAAGAGTAATGTGTTTTGGGATCAATGTGAGCTTAGCATTAGCACTGAGAGGTATTACGGGTGCGTACCATGGTGAGACAGACAGAGGCTCGGGGGGTGACCTGCTTAACAAATCCCTTGAAAACTCTACCAAGAGATACCGTATATGCAACACATGCTTGTACACACGCTAAACACACAAATACTGACACCTGTGAGGAAAAGGCACTGGGGAGGGACGATGTTTTTACCTAATTATGCACCAATATGACATGTATCAGTTAAAGCCAGCGGATTAGTCACTTATGTAGGAACAGATAGTGAGTGGAGCCCTGACAGGAAATGCTCAAACAATACATGACAGTGCAACATGGAATGCAAGGAACCAGATGTGTTGTCCAAGTATCACTGTAAGTATTGACAGCTGTGCCTCGTGCCCTGCTTAACCCCACTCATCCATCTTCCTCTCCCTCCTTCTTTCACCCTCTCTTCTCTCTTTCAATCAATGCTCCTGTTTTTTTTTTCGATCCTTCTTCATCCGTCTATTGACGCTGCGTCCACCCCCCCCTTCACCCCCCCCACCAATCTGTATCCCCGCTCCTCCCCTCCCTCCCTCTGTCTTTCTGTCAGACTGACCCCAACGGACAGATGTCTCTATTTCAGACTACTTCTCTGTCCTTGGACTCTGGGCTGTCCTGTTTTTGATGCGCCGGGACAGTGAGATATTAAAATGCATGAGGAGCCATATGCTGGCGGGAGAGATGGACCGTTTCCTCTCTAGAAATAAGTCCCTGCGTCCCCCACGGACAGAGGACACACTCAGGCTGTGTTTAGGGACAGCACAGCCGCTGAATACCACTGACCAGCTGTGGATTTAAAAATTTAAAAACAGTAACAAACACAACACACAAAGCTTTGATTCTTGCCACAAACTACACTCATAAACATGTAGGAATTTCACTGGTGTGGCTAAAAGCAGGAGCGGTTTCATGGTCTTACTTAAGAGCACTTCACTGGTAAAAAACGGACATTAAAGCATTCCAGTTACATCACACGGCTGACACGTATAGACAACCACTTACCAAACGTGCTACATCAAGGACATACATGTGTCTATTTCTGAAATGTGTGAAATGTGCAGCCGAGTGAAAGGAGGCATGAATGCGTCATACATGTATACAGCATGTCCATGACATATTCTAAGGATCTTAACAGTTCCCTTTAGGTAGAGTGGGCATTAAGTCACGGGCAGACTCAGGAAGCGATGTAGACTCTTCCCAGACAGGATGTCTGGTGGTGGGAGGTGACAAGATGAGAATGATGGGGGTAGAGGTGTGACAGAGCAGTGGGACAAGAGGAGAGTGAAATGGAAGGCGAGAAAACATGGGCATGTGGAGCGGAGAGATGAAAGGGTTCGTCGATTTTCTTCCTGGCATCAGTAAATTTTACCTTTTAGTTCAGCTTAACAACAATATGCAAGCTCATGATTGACCTTTGGAAAAGTTTAAAGTTTTATAAGCTGTCAGAGAGTCTGCAGCCTCCCTACTTGAGACCGATCTGCTTCTGAATATAAAGCAACACCTGTTCATGTCTAGTTTTGGGCTCTGCAGGCGCTCCGGTCTGGTTGAGTGCTGGGGATGGGTCCAAGCAAATCAAGGTATTTGAATCCATAAACGCACCTGCTGGCACAAATGCAAATATCACACACACACGCATACATACACACACACACACACACACACACACACACACATACACACACACACACGAGAGAGTGCAGAAGGGAGCAAAGACTTTGTAGCAAATGCTTTTGGACTGAAGCGCCGTTTAAGAGATGAGATTGATGAAGGGCCGGCGAGATCCACGGCTGTTTCATTACTGTGACAAATGAATTGTGTGGAAAGTGTTGAGTCCGTTTGGCAGCCAATGTGGCGGTTGCTCTTTCTCTCTGTGGAATGTGCGTCCATGCGTGTGTGTGTGTGTGTGTGTTTTTTGAGATAGAGGATGATGGTGAGAAAAACAAAAAGGGAAAAAAGGTATGGCGATGGAAAGGAGAGAAAGGCAGAATTGGAGAGAGAGAGAGAGAGACAGAGTGTGAGACAGATCGCCCCTCTGAGGACTCCTGGATATTTAGAACCGCTGAGGCACGCATCTCAGCCTCTCTAATTTTACTGTAGGGTTAAATTTCAAACCCCAGCTCCCATGAGGCACGTTGCATCCTCCTTTAAGGTTTGTCATACCTCGGCCTCCCGCAGGATACAGTGCGTGTGTATCTGTATTATGCGCTTGTTTTGTGTGATTGTGTGTCGTGTGTGTGTGTGTGTGTGTGTGTAATTCCCCCGAGTCAAGCCTCAGTCCATTACTCCCCAGGCTATGGCCTATTTGAGGAATCTCCACTCACATATGCTGACACAGATCTGCACCCCTACCCCTCTATGCTTCTTCCAATACGCCCCCCCCTCCCCTTTCTCTTTTCCTCATCTTCCTTCCTCCATCACACCGACCCATTCCCCCCTCCCCCTTGTTCCAAGCTTGGTAACTGGAATGCTGACTGGTTCAGTATATAATAAGGTAGAAGATGAGTCTTGACCTTGTGTCTGGTAAACATCAGCACTCAACAGTCTTGCTTAAAACTCCATCACTCTCTTTCATCGCCCACGACCGAGAGAAAACTACTACTATACAGCAAGAGTTGTATTTCAAGACACTCTATTTGGGCGGTGATGCTCCAGCTCTGAGTGCACAGATCTGCTTTGTGAAAGGATATTATACATCAACAGAAATTACTGCCCTGTATCTTGCCCCGACAGTCCCCAGGTCCAAAAGCAGCAGCACAGAATATCAGCCAGTCTGCACAAATTAGCACTTAGGACTTAGCTTGCCCTGCGCATATCACTTATATTCGTGCAGGCCTGCTATTGAATTCCCTGCTGGTGCTAATTCAGGATTACTCAAGCATGACTAACACCATTAGTTGTTAGCTAAAACCGACTCTGAAATTATTCAGGAATTATTCCTGGGCTGAGGTCTGGGCTCGCATTACCAGGGGCTGCAGTAGTGGGGGCACAATGGATATAGCAAATGAGGCTTTAAATGGGAGACAGAGTGGCTGTTATTATGAGATAAGCTAACTTTATCCTGAAGGGAGAGCTATGGTACTGTATAATGGGAATATCAGGGCATGGTCATGTTAAACAGATGTAGTGTACTTGAAGAGTTTTACATCTCAGAACATCGGGGTGGTTTGGCAGGCTGGGGCTTTGAGCACCCCCCCCCCCCTTCTCCTTTCTATCCTGTTACTGTTTTCAGTAAAAGTAAATATGCTAAAAGTAGAAAAGCAGCGGCTCATGTCAATTAGGCTTAATGAATTTTCTCTAGTCTTATGACTGGCTGAGTAAAATAATATGCCCTCTGACTAAGACATCTGAATGTTTTATCTTCATGTGTCACCCGAACATGCGAGATTCATTCAGTGTATAAACAACTTAACTTGGCATGGCAGGCAAATACAAATAGACACAGCACTGCAGCAGCATAAAATGATAGGTGCACCATGGCTCCAAAAATCTGTCAAGTGCGACTTAACATTTTCATTGGTTGAACGGCTGCGCCTGACATTTAGCAGCTCTCTGTGCGTGTGTGTGTGTGTGTGTTTGCGTGTGTGTATGTTTGTGTGTAGTATTATTATTTTTCCCACCTGCATTCTGTGAAGACCCGCCCTTACTCCACCTCTGACCCTCATATTCCTCTTCCCTGAATGCAGGTAGGAAAAAAAACAAAAACATGTGTATGTGGGAAACTGTGTCCTGCTCTTCCAGTGACATCACAACAACGATTGTATTTGCGTCAAGATAAATGCTGTGGCGTCCTTTACACCTGTCCCCGGCACTGAAAGGCACAGCCCAGACCCAACATCACTGGCAGAGGTAAGCGCTTCAGCACCTGTCTTCCCTCTCCCCGGGAAGATGCCTAATTCTGACCCAACATATTGTAAGCCAGAGCCAGAGCCAGAGCCAGAGCCAGAGGCTACAACATACAAAAAGGCCAAAATATAGAATGACTTCTCGCAAAGGATGGCTTGCCCAATTTTAATGGCTCAGATATGACAAAATGGCCAACATTATGCTTTGCATTTATTGCAAAGAGTGTGTCCAAAGCCTGGCTGGGAACAGTCCTTTTGCTGTCAGAGCATCAATGCTCCGAACTGAAACATTAATAAAGCACAATGTCTCCAAAAAATATGATAATAAATTTAGCACTGCTGATAATGTAAAAGTTTGGGTGCACCTAAATTAAAACGTCAGGCACACCAGTGCGACCAATGTAAAATGTTAGTCTTGAGACCTGTACAGGCACTTGAATAAACGGAGCAGGGTACAACAATATGAAAAAACACTTGCAAGGTTGAAAGCACAAGACAGGAAAAAAAAACATGATTGTGTTTGGTCATAAACAGACCTGTTAGATTTCAGAAGAGAAATGATTAAATATTCTTATTTTCTTTCTTGCTGGGTGTTTGACAAGATGGATATCACTCACACCTTTCTATGCTAAATATGAAGCTAGTGCCAACAGACGGTTATCTTAGCTTAGCATAAAATCTCTGTGGTCCAAAGGTTACAAAATCTGACAAGCTGGGGTGTCTGTATCTGTTTCCCCCTGTGTCCAGTCTTTGGCTAAGCTAGGCTAATCACATGTTGGCTCCTGCTTCATATTTAGTGTACAAGCGTGAGAGTGGTGTTGATCTCCTAGTCGGATACAAATTTGTAAAAAAAAATCAAATAGAATTTCACGTCTTTGAGTAAAGTTTGATCTGCGCATTCATGAGTTACGGAATCAGCAGCCATTTTATTATTTGCCCTGAAAATAATGCATTTGGCTGTAGAGACAGATTGAAAAACCTCCTCCCAAACATAGACTTCATTTCTCGGAAGAAGAATGACTAGAATCAGTTTTGATTAAACGGGGGAAAAAAAAAAAATCCCTAAACTCTACTGACATTTTTGCCTGTGGATTACAAACAGACCTAATCTCCCACTGGTGTTCTCTACTCAGTAGCTCTGCACTGAACCCTCCACTGAGACCTCACCTGGCCTTCATCCACGTACACACGGTTACAGGTATGGCCTTGTGTGTATGTCCCTGCATCGGGTTTTTAGTGCATGAATGCGCATACTGTGCTTCTTACAAACTATTGTGAATATGCATAAACTGAATTACTGTATCATAATCAACAATCAACATGTCTATGTTTTGTGGTGCATGTTTCAAGCTGTTTCAAGCTGTGCTATGTTGAAGGACTGATACGCTCTCCTTGAGTGCTGATGTGCGTCCCTGTGGGCACATTGAGAGAGAGTGACACCCAATCCCTCGCTGAGATGATCCCTCTGGTTTTGGTGAAGGGCAATGGCAGGGATTCAGACCTCAGCTCTGCGCTCTTTGTGTCAACACTGCCGGTGAAACATGGACACAGCTGATACAGCTAATGACAGAGAGGGGGCGGGGGGTGGTGGTAGCTGAACCATGCACTGCAGAAAAACGGGGATATACCTGTGACGTTTTGAAGGTTGAATTTGATTTTACTGTTGCCTCAATTTCTGATGAAGAAACAGCAACTATTAAAGCAGAGACAACTGTCAATCAAACCAACATAGCCTCATATTTACCTTTTCTTGAAGCCTTAATATTATTTAAAAACAAAAATAGTATTTAATTCTCCCCAAAAAAAAAAATATATATATAGAAGACATAGATTAACCCCGAAGATGTTTTCTTGCTCATGCCGAAATTTTTTTTTTTATTAGATACAGTATAATAGGGATTTAACAACTGGTGTGTGTATTGTATAAAAAATTGCAATGGCAATTATCATAATTGTTGGCAATTACGATCACTGAATAAAGCTGCTTTCATTTTAGTCACACTGAGCCTCAAACTCAGTTTTCATGCAGCAGTAATCTCTGACCTGATATCGTCTTACATAAAATGATTTCAGAAAGTTACATGCAGTAAAGTATAGAGATTTTAAATTCAGGAAAAGGAGAACACTGGACATTGTGTTATTTGCACTCCATGGGAAATCGGTATTTGCAGATGTCCTGAGTTGAGCATCCCTATAAAATTTCCCACATTTTCCCAGAGCCCAGAGGTATTCCATTTAAAGTGATCTCATACAGAAAAGAATATTTGGCATTTTCTGCTTGACCTAAATGTTAGTCAGATATGTAAATTCTTGTTAACTGATTTTCTTTGTTGATGAATTAAATAAAACTGACTAAAATGAAATTAGAGAAAACCGACTCATGATGAACCACAGGGCTGGATCTCCAGTTTTTGTGTCACTGTTTGAAGTAGCATCTGTCTGTTTTCACACTCACAAGCTGCCGTTACCGAGGGAACCAAAGAGTTGACAAATTCAGCAACTTAACCTGGGGTTGTACTGCATCACAAACACGGACACACACAGAATTCTACAGATGCAAATCGAGACATGTTGTCACACTACTATGCAAACAGTATACAACGTATAAACATGCGCGCACGCACACACACACACACACACACACACACACACACACACACGTCAAATCAGCATGAGAAGGGCCATTACTGAGACGTGCCATAATGAGGCCTTCTGGGAATCAGGGAATCAGTGTTAATGAAGGACATCTATTTACTGTGACGCCATAGTTTTGCCTCTATAATAACAGCCCATAAATGCATTGTAAGTCTCCAAATGAAACCAGACATGTTACACAAGCCTTCAAAGATGAATAAACACAATGTTAAACTAACAGCGCCTCTTCACTCTGCTACTTTATAAAGAAAATCAACAAATGGCTGACACGATGATGACGGCTGTGAGGCAGTAACCATGGCAACCACCAGAGACACTTGAGCAAGCTGTCCAACCAGGCATCTGGCCTGTATTAATGAATTTGCAAATGAACAAACCCACACTACAGCCTACTATATGAGTACGAGCTTGCACACACACACACACACACACACACACACACACACACACACACACACAATAAAACTCTTTTCGAATTAGATGAATGTTAAAGCACTTTAACAAAATGATAGGGTAAAGGTTTACAACTTGGCAGAAAACAAGGCAGCGAAGATACAGAAAAACACACATATACATAAACATATACACACACGCACACACACACACACACACACACACACACACACACACACACACACACACACACACACTCTCTCTCTTTCTCGTGCATCATATACACACAACCATCAATTTCCTCTTCAGTGCAAAGCCAAAAGAAGCATTAGTATTAGGTTACATCTGCCCACTGCTGAGAAATTGTGATGCAATCTTCGCACACTCAGAAAAACGTGCAAAAAAACAACACTGATAAACAGTTAACTATGATGAAAAATGTTCATACAATAGTGCATCATTATCAATAACTTTAACTTCTTATGATGTGTGGGCCAAGTTCTGCATCATTGTAATGATATAATCCTAGAAAAGGTGACAGTGATAGATGAAATATCCTCACCGCAAAGCCATGTTTTCATGTATTCCCTTCTACTAAATCCAAGGAAATGCATCGTGAACAGAGGCACGCATACAGTACCATCTCTGCATGTGATTACAAGAGTAGTTGCATGCTTCGTGAAGGGATTCGGTGTGGAAAAGCAATACTCTGAATCAACAAGAGAAGTGATAATTCCATAATCCAATCCGTGAACATCTGGAGTGAAAGCGGTCTAGCTAGCCAATCAGAGTGGCTGAACAGATTTAGCGGGGCACATTAGTATCCAGAGGTTAAAGACAAACTGCCGTGGTAGCAGGTACAAAAAAAACAAAAAAAAAAAACAGTCCTTTGTGCCTAGGATAAGCGGATGACTAATATTACAGCAAACTCTTTTTGTGAACCAATTGATTCATGAATACAGAAACAGAAACAGATCGTTTGTCAATGAAGTAAATGAATGAAAAAAAATCATAATATATGCAAATGTCTACATAATTTTAACCACCAAAATACCAATAACAGTTAAATGGGTGATTTTAGGGTTAAAAGCATGCTCTGCCTCCTCAGTGCATATTTATAGACACTGCCACAGTCAGTCTACATGCTGTGGACAATATTTTCAGGACTTAGCAGGTTTATTTCCTACCAGTGATGACACCTCTGGCGCAGGTTAAGCATTATATTATGGGCTGTAAAACAGTGCAGAGAGCACAGCATGAACCATAAAATACTTATAACACTGAATCAACAGTTATTGAGGACGCCTTCCTGATATTGAGCTATAGCACCTTTAGCAGAACCCTCAACTTATTTACCATATCATTGGTATAGACTTACAAATCCTGGATTTGCCTCACCAGCATACATCAGAGCCACTGATCCTAACATGTTGCACATGTTGGAGTATTGACATATATGTCAGTATAAAATGATGCAAAACAGGTGCAGGTGCAAAGAATTATACACCACTGCACATCGGCATTTGGGATTTTTGTGTAATGTCTTGTCACGTCGCAGGGAAATTCTCAGGAGGATAGCAAACACACATGAGCACACACAGAGAAGGAAATCCTGAGAGAGCGCACTTGCTTACTGAACAGTAACGATGTTTGCTTGCACTTATTATTTCGGTACACCTCAAATCAGTGTGTATAAAGCAATATTTTACCCACTACACTGAGCATGACTCTCATTAACCACACACAATTAACACAGAGACATGAAGATACACAAGAAACAAGCAGGGCATCACATTTGCTGTTAAATAATGAAAGTGATGTGGGAAATTCTTCAAAAGCAAAGTCAAGGAAAGATTGTAAAGGAAATGGAGGAGTGGGTAAAACCAGCTGTAGAAGGAGTACTTTTAAATTTTTAATGACTGCAGGTGAACCGCTACATGAGCTAACCTCTTTATAACAGCCTTGGACTCCACATGACTCCCTCCTCTGCCCGCCTGCCTGGCTGACTCATCCTAGTCTTTCTTGAGAAGCTGCAGAAATATGTGCCATTCTCAGAGAGATTACAAACCACAGCACCACGGTGTAATGGCATGTCGGTGAAACCCAATCCTATCGCCGCTGCTGTCGACACAGCCCAGCACTTCACTCACATTTACACACAGCCGTTTCCCCACGGGCCTCTGCTCCCTCCAGAACAAAGCTTTCATATAGTGTACCTGTAAGTCAGCAAATTTATTCCACATCTACACATACAGCAAAAATTCTTCATCCTCCTCTTTTTTAAATTTTCCTGTATGGTGCCAGAATAAAGTGCAAACTACTGTTTCTGGAACTACAGGCTGAGGATGGATTTCTGCCAAAAACTGCCTTCCTCCTCTCACCTTCCTACTGTTTCACACCAGGGAGGAACAATATAAAGAAGGAAATGGAAAGAAATATGGCTCTTAAGATTCACTTTGAAAATACATCTATTTTTTTTAATGCAGTGTCTTCCTACATCATTCCTGTTCACTGAGATACGGTATCATGACATGTATCAACAGCAACAGATGCATCTGACTTCCTACTTTAGTCATTTATTCTCAATGCTCTTGTGTCTTGTCTGTACAGGAATATTTTTGCAAAGGCAAATCAACTTTTACTTGACTGTTATGACCTACTTATTTTGTACATATTATTCATGCTTTCCACTGAGTTGTATATGCTGTGATAATTTGTTACACCTACTTTAATGCACTTATGTTATGTGACTGCAGTTGTCTGTGTTTTGAGCTGCAGGTTATTACAGATAGGACTTTGCAGTGATCCAATAAAACAGAAATTATCAGCAATTAGCACATCATATCTTGATGATGAACTACAAAGTTCAAATGTACAAATGTATATTGAGTAATTTTGACTGTAATACTGTAATACCTAACCTGTAATAAAAGAAATGCCTAAAAGGAGTTTATAGCCATGTTAGCTCAGTGTGGGAATGTCAGTAGTGTCAGACTGACCATCCCTAGACCTGCTAGCATGGCTAAAAACAAGCAAAGTTATATGTAGTTTTATGCACATGAAGAATCTGGTTTAACTTAATGCATACAATATAGTGGGACACCGTGACTTTGAACATTATTTGATTGACAGAGATACTGGTTTCAAACATAACCCATCACTAATTTCTGAGTTGAATCTTTACAGGTCAGTAAAGACTTGCTATATCACCACTAAAACTCTTTCTATGGTTTCATCCATTGACGTCTTTCAGGCTGCTAACTATGACTTTATGTAATGATAATGTTGTAAAGCACACAAAGATTACATTACACACTGTAATTTGATTACACGGTGGGTCATTTAAAAACTGCTCAACTAATTCATGATGCATGTGCTGTTTCAACAGCCCCATTAATTATAGCGCTATCATAGGTACTAGCTGGCAATGAGTCAGTAATGTTATTGATATAGATAATATGAAGCACATGGACGGTTATTTTATGTGCGTGTGCATGAGCATTTGATTCTGTCAGCAATAAATGATGAGTTACCTCACACCATCACATTGCCATAAATATGAGCCATGTCGGTGGATAAATATACTATATGATGTGGCTTGCTTTACTCTGACTCGTGATCCAGACAGCTGCCAGTCCTTCCCACAGTTACAGTTACTGTAAGCTCCGTGCCTCATTGCTACTGTACATTTTGTCACTTCATAAAGTGCCAAATTTGACATACTTAAGAAAGGTGAGTGGCGCCACTTCATAAAACTCCCATAACCGCACCAAGATCAGACACACGCATTAACCCAATTGCACCGCTGGTCCTATTTCAAGCAGAAGTCATCGCCATCGACAGACAGCCAAGATGGAACCTTACATGATCTACTGTTGGGATTATTTTGTTCACATGTTGAAACACAGGATGATCTATAACTCTCTCCAAAAAGGGCAGGTGGTGAGTGACTGAGGTCATCCCATAGCAGGTGATAAACAAACACCCCTGGACTTAAACACACCACACACACTTTCTCTGTTCTCCTGCCAGATGATATCCACCTTATCTCTTCACTCACATCCAATCCAAACACACAGACAGGTTCTCCTATTGTCTTTAAATCTTTTCCTCCCAATTATATGGACACACACATGGGCGCACATGCACACACACACACACACACACACACACACACACACACACACACACCCACACACACACACACACACACACACACATTTAGGAGAGATGATAGTGTGAGTGAGATGGCGGGCTGCTATATCAGTGGTGGGATGGGTATATATTCCTGGCTGGTGCTGATAAGCCAACTGATGCCTTGCCTTATTTAGTCAGTACTCACTGCTGACACACTAGCAGTAGACTACGCATGCACACTAAGTGTTTGTCTAAGAGTGTGTATGTGTTAGTGTATGTGCATGACGTACATATAGATAAATGAAGGAGAGAGAGAGAGAGAGAGAGCTAGTACATGGATACTTGGATACAGATGTGCAATAAATTCAATAAAGTCAATAAATTTGAGAAAAAGAATTGGAAAATAGCTCGATGTGTTGTGAAACTGGCACTGTCATTCAAAATATTCCGTATTAAGTAAATGTAAAGGAGAAACGTTGCGTGTTCAGCATCAAACTTCATTCCTTTACTCACCAAGAGCTGTCTCCAGCGGTGGAAAGAAACCCTCTTTTGTTTTGCTTCCATTTCTATCACTTCTTTTCTTGTACTGAAGTAAGAATGCTAAGAAGCTAGTCCCGGTCTGGTTGGACAATCTTGTCACTTTCTGATACCGAGCCACTGTAGCGTCCAGTCTTCACTGAAGAAGTAGCGCTGCTCAGAGGGCGAATTATAACTTTATTACTGTAAACAACAGCTATGTAGCAATAGCAAAACTTACAAATAGCTCCCTATAACCTCAGCAGCAATGATGTCAAGTAAACCAGACATTACATTTTAACTATAAGATAGGAATGTATTTGGAACGAGCAAATATGATAATGCATGTTTTTATCTACAGTAGTTTCAAAGTAAAAAAAATACAATTATTGTATATATATCCAATTCGTTGGCCTCCTGCCTGTAAAGCAGCATCTATGGTGGAGGTAAACACTTGAAACATCACCTTTTTGCAGGTTGCTAGGAAGAAAAAAAAACCTATTACAAATATTTTTACTGGTCCAGATGACCAGCATATTATATGTTGGTTAACTTTCACTATAGAGTCTGCAGAGCAAACAGTGTTATCAATTAGAAAACACACATGGCCTCCATTCCACGGATTGGCTTACAGTAAGTTTGTAGGAAGGTCTGCTTTATCAATTTAACCTAAGAGAAGGAAGGGCAGATATAACAATATAGAAAACCAACACATGATACATTAGAAAAGAGCTGAAAATTTAAACAAATGTTGCAAATGTTACTGTATTTCTGTCCTTTGTAGCTTTTGTTTTTCAACACTTCTGCTTTTATGAGATAGCAAAGGGAGTGACAGGGAAGCTTAGGTATAACAAAAGGTCATCACTGTAGATTATACAGTGTACACATCCCTGAGCTACCAGGATACCTAAACTGCTGATCCCTGACTAGGAGGCTTTATGGGGGGAAGCATCATTATGTAGCAAACTTTTCAATGGCACTATCAGTCACTTATCTCAGCTCACAGGCCGTCGACACAACCACACCACACACACATACACCCACATACACACATGAGGAGAGCATACTGAAAGCAATGTGTGTGAGGTCCGTTTTACATAGATAAGAGTGACAAAATAACTGAATGAGGGACACAGGACTCCACTCTACTCTGCCGCTTCACACTAGATCTCTATTGATTGGCTGACCACGAGCATGAGGTCATCAAATTCACCCCAGAGGCTGATGGGATAGCTCCTCTGTACAGTAACTGACAGTGGAGGGGTGGGTTTGCCCTTTTTATTCTGCTCCTCTTTCAAATCTGTCCACTCCTACTCCAGACTCCTCAGAAACCTCTCGCTCAACAAATTTGCTGCATCTCCCGACTTACAACATTTGCTCTCATACTTCAATCCATTTTTGCTTTCCCTGTCTTTTCTACTAGCTCACTCTCCCTGCCCTCATTCCCTGTGGATCTACTGGGAACGCTCCACATTCAAAGACAGAGAGTCATGTGACCAGAACCGGGTCGATAGGAGTGCATCTTTTGCCGTGCACTGTATAATGAGACTTACATAACATGCTTACAGCCGCCACAGCCGGCTGTTTATAACACAAATACACACACAAAGAAATCTTGATTTCAGTCAGGAGAGTGGAAGAGCTTGTTTTGAGATTTCCAGAAGCACATGATGGAGGCACGTACCAGCCAGTAATTTGATCACTTACTACAGTACATGGGACCTTGTTTGCTGCCATAAACACTTCATATCAGCTTGAATGCTTTTACTGTGGTTCCTTTAGCGCTATGCATTAGGTCATGTGTTTACTTATGCTGTAAATTGTTGCCCTAATGCAAAGCTGAAGAGATCAGACGGCTTTTTCTCTCAACACGTTATCCATTTTTCTCTTTTCTCTTATCTCAACCTCATAGGCATAGACACAGATTCATAATATTATGGGTCTTATCTGTGGAATAGAGTATGCAGGAATTTTAATATTGAGCATGTAAAATCCATCTTATGTAATGTGTATCTTATATCCTAATCTGCAGAATTAAGTGTTTTCTCTTCCTGCTTATCAGAGAGGAATTATTATATTATAAAAGAATGGCTGGATATTAATAAAACCTTCTATTCATAGTGTCTGCAATTACTGTATTGCTGTAAATGCCTGGGCTCTGCCCTGACTGAAAATACACTCATTAAATGTCTTCAGTGTTTTGTATATTGAGAATTCATTTAGTTTTATCAGTTAAAAAAACTTCTGAGAAATTGCCAAGCCTACAAATTAATGAAATGACACCTATTATAAATCACCAGAGCACAAAATGATGATTTGTTATTGTTTAGCCTGTCTGAAGTGCAGCCAAAAAAACATCAGATCCCCTGACATTTCCTCTAGTGTCACCAAGAGGTTGACATTTTTGGTTTTGAGTGAAATGTCTTACAAAACTATGGAATGGATTGCAATGACATTTGCTATTGTCGCAGGTTGAATTGTGATAACTTTCATCAAGTGCCATCCTTAGGTCAAAATGCCGGTTGTGCCTCAATGACCAAATACCTGCAAAACTAATGACATTCCCACCAGCCTGTGTTAGCATCATGCTAACACGCAAAACCAGGACGGTGAACACGGTAAAAGTTAGTCAGTAACTACCGGACGTCAGTTGTTAGCATTATTACTGTGAACGGGTCAGCATGCTAATGTTAGCATTTACCTCAAAGCACTGCTGGGCCTAAGTATGTCCTCACAGAATGACTAGCATTGCTGTAGACACTTAGTTTTGTTTCGTATAAAGGACAGAAAGCAAAAATCTGGAAATATACAAGCTGCACCCAGCAAGACAAAAGACTAATTGAACTGATTAGCTGAAGTATGGTTCATCATGTTGTGATTGACTGACTAATAATTTGACAGCTCTCTTTCTTTGTGTTCAGTATGTGTGAGAGAGAAATACAATTAACACATCTGTACTTTTGAGTTCTATAAATTCTTGTTGATGTGTTTTCATACATGCAAATTCATGTGCACCAGAAAAAAAAATCAAAGCACACATGACTGCATAGAGACCTTTTCACAGCTTGCACACATCCTCACACAGTCTTCAGTCTAATAATTCCCTGATGCAATGAAACCAGAGGATGTCAAAGCGATGCTGCATACCCTGAACTGTGTCCCAGTAGGAGGGAGGCTTTAAATGAAAAGGTCACATCTCATCCACCTGTTAAAGAGCAGATGCCACATCAGAGCAATACTTGGCAGGAGGAGCAGGTATCGTTATTGGGCACACGAGACGCACTTGGCACGAGTGCATGTATGGCTATACTGCTCACGCACATGAACTCACAGGCACACAAATCTCTCTCTTACACACTCACAGGCCAGCGCGCGCACGCACACACACACACACACACACACACACACACACACACACACACACACACACACACAAGATGCCTGACCTCTCTCCCTCGGAATGAAAGATATGGGCAGAGAATAGAAACAGAACCTTTTCCAGGGATGATCACACTGGCTACACAAAAGCCTTGACTGTTGGTGATGTATAAAGGTCGGAGCTGCTCCGATGCGACTCCGCTTACACAAGACCGAGCCTTCAATCAGACTAGGCGATATTTGTCAAACAGGCCACCGCTCTTCAATGGTGAAAATAAACGCCTAAGGATGTTCAGGTAGTCTTTTTGTTATGTTTACACAGTATACACCCACATGCACATACAGGAGCATGAATGAACACACATAAACACAGTACCTGGAAGCTGCTATTTCCACTTTACTCCTGGCAATGGCTGCAGCCCTTTGTGCCATCTCCAGAGCGCGATCCGCCTTCTCTTTGGTTTTGGGGTTCTTAAGAGGAATCAACTGCTTCCTTATTCCACGCACCAGCACGTTATTTTTGTACTTCCCTTCTTCTTTGGTGCCATCTGGGAAAACTGTGCACCCGTAACCATGGCGCTTGTTGTTAAGCCATTCTCCCTCGTACTTCATCCCATTGGATCTCTCTGAAACACCAAATCCATTGCGTTTGTCATTCTTCCATTCACCCATGTAGGTCTCGGTCGTGGTGGCATCCACATGGTCCTCCAGAAGTAGGTCCTCATCTGGCAGCTCGCCGTCACCAATGGATATAGTAGAGTTGGCATCACTGGAACTGATGCGGCTCATGGTGGCATCACTTCTTGCAGAGCTGCGTTTGCTGGAGATTGAGGTCCGAGAGTCAGACTTGCGCAGCTGCCTGAGGCTGCCGAAGAGCGAGCCCCGGCGGAATAGGCCCTTCTTCTTGCCAGTGACAACCTCGCTGTCTGAGTGGAAGTTAAGGACGAAGCCCCCGCGGCTGCCTGTCGGCGTGTCTGCGGGGGAGGAGAGGTCCTGGAGCACGGTGCCGTTGCTCTGCTCGGAGCGCAGCGAGGCCAGAGATGTACGGAGAGGAGAGCGGATAACAGTGGCCATGCCATAGGGAACGCTCTGACGCACGCCATAGCCATGCCGCATCCCGCCCATCCACTGGCCTTGATAGGTACCTGAGGAAACATGTGACGAGGGCCAATGAGTCATAGTAGTTAGAACTGTATACTTCCTATCCTTTAAGGCAGTGGCTACCAACACCTCTACCATATGGTCCCTTTGAACCAAATTAAAAGTTACAATATTTTCTATTCAATGATTTTAAGAAGGAAAGGTGTTTCCAAAGTCTTGCTTGTGTGTGTGTTTGCTTGTGTGTACAGTCTGTTTGTTTCAACTGGGCTCCATTCCAAAAAAGTAGTTTTTTATCTTTAGCAAATGAAACAGACTTTAAGCCTAGAAAATGTCTGCTGTCTGGGATTTCTACAAACTATTTGAGAAAGACAAAAAATTAAAATTAAAACACAAATTAAAATGGTCCTTTACATGATTGAGTCCTTAAGGGTAGTGTGATTATCTGAAGATAAGCATGTCTGAAAAGCTTAACCTGTTTTACAAAGCTTGCCAGGGTAACATTTTCCTTCTTAGTTACAGTGAGTTTGTACTTATTTTGGTACTTTTGGTCACAAGAGGGTTCCTCTATTTCCTGTTGTGCATGTTTGCAGCTAGATATTCTCTGTATCAGCGATTACATATGGGAACACAGAGGAGCCTTGCTGTAGGGGCAGAGAGAATGTCAACTAATGAAATGTTTTCCCTCCCTCCCCTCAGATCAGGGACCGTGAGCATAACTAACTCAATCACAGAGATTTGATTAAGGTGCTGGTACTGAGGATCACTTGGGATGAATGTGAATCACTCAGCTAGGAGCCTATTTTCAGGCGGCCACTAACTCCCCCACTGACAGTAGGCGCATTCACCACCATCCGTTTGTCTCTGACGACAGGGAATTGCTATGAGTCACATAATGAGAGAAATACTTCATTAATCCCATTTGGTGCTGCTGAGCCCAATGAGCATGAGCTGGCCTACTGTAGCTTCTTCAGACCATCATATTACTATACTGTTCCTGATAAGGAGAAAAGCTTGTTAATCAAACAATCATATCTCATTGACCAATACAATGAAATATGCCATAATGGTCAGATTCTAACAAAAAACGATATACTAGCCTGGGCAGGAATTTAGATGGATAAACAGTGTGAGATTAACAGGCTGGCTCCGGCTGGAGTTCAATTCGGTCACCCTGCAGATCAAGTTATCAGGATGTTGCGGGGTCAGACAGCCAGATGTTCTGTAGATCCTCTAGGATCAGCTGATTTCCAAAGCCCAGCCCTCTGAAACCATCATATGTGAGATATTTATTCTGCACCATAAGGCCTCCGTGAGTGGAGATGATGTTCACAGATAGCCCAATGACGGCCTGCGATACACAACAGGCCTACGGAATCACATGCAAGCTCTTGTGCTTGTAGGCCGCTTGGGATCTTGTCTCGTTGATCATACACAGGTCTCTAGACAAAATATGACCTATGAACAAACCTAAGATTAGTGAGATTAATGCTCTGAGAGGGGCTTTTTACTGACTTCTCACTTTCAACTAGTCCAAGAATGTGTCTTGTGCGTGACTTAACATGGCTGTGTGTGATGATGTGGAGTCCAAATTGTGATTATGTTCACCACTGAAAAAATTTCTGAAAATTAAAGGTTGCGTTAAATAGACATTGAAAATTGCATCACATGGTCATCAAATTAGTGGTTTGACACTTGCAGAATGGCTGAATTGCTACCAAAAGTAACACTCCCGGAAAAAGTAGGAAACAAGTTACTTGTAATTGGAAACATTTGCATTACCCACAAAGCTACAATGATGTGTGAGAGGTGTTTCTGCAGTGCAGGTTCAAATGTGAAAATGACAGAGAAGTAGGTGATAGTCTGGCTATAATTGGCTCCAAACAGACTGATTTGCTGTGATTTCCAAACTCCTTCTAGACGGGGCATGGTGCCACTGAGCTGGCAACAGGAGTCACTTTCCTCCCACTGTCATATGAGTAGTTGCCAAATGAGATATGCCTTGGAATAAGAGAAGACGCATTATCTTAAACGGTATCCAACATGTTAACATTAACAGGGGTAAGTCATAATTTTTGAGGGGTGTTCATGACCACGCTGCGCAGTGCGCAATCTCAGCTCCAACTCAGATCATATCAGATGGAAATTCATGCACTGATGTACTTCCATCAACCTCCCTCAGCAAGAGTCTGAGCATCCTCACTCACAGCTACATAACACATCATCAGTCACAGCCGTTAAAGCGACACACATTAAACAAACACTGGGCCACATTCTAAGAGTTCCTTACCGCCATCGCCATAAGTTTCTATTCCATATCCATCTTGCAGTCCGTTGCTCCAGGTACCGTCATATCTAGCAGGTGTGTTGTGGCTTTGCCGGACGCCGTACCGACCCTTAAAACCGTGACTCCACTCTCCGCGGTAGATCCATTTTCCTTTATTCTCCACGCCGAGCCCATGCCGCTTCCCCTGGGACCAGTAGCCCTGGTAGGTATTCCCACTGGGCCAGGTGTACACCCCCACTATCTCAAAGCCATGCGACCAGGACCCGGCGTACTCGCCCTGGCCCTTGGGTCCGGTGCAGATGCCGTGTCCGTGGGCTTTGCCATCCTCCCACCCCCCGCAGTAAGTGCCACCGTCGTCGAAGTCAAACCTTCCGCCCGTCATTCAGATATAGGCTGGAAATAAAGCAGATCGTGCGCTGCTGCAGACTCAGGCGTCTCCAGGACCGAGGTTAGAAGATCCAGGACCGGCGGTGTGATGATAGGATGAGCCAACAAGATGATGACTGTAGGAATAAAAAATAGGAGGGTGAGGAAATTGGACTGGTACTTCCAGACACTGACATGTAATACAAAAGGCATGCGCTGTGTAAAGGTATGAATGGTGGGCGTCATTTACCGGAGGCGCACGCCGGTTTCTCCGCTGTGTGTTGCTCGTCTCCCCCCTCTCACCCACTGATCACAGAGGGAGAGAGAGAGGCGTCGAGTCAGTGCTGAAGAAAGACACTGGGCCAATCGCAACGTCACGCCACAGGGACCTCCCACTCTCCTCGCGCCCTCTCTCTCCCGCCTCAGTGAAGACCCTGGACGCCCCCGCCCTCTACCACCCCCAAAGTAAGGCACCTATAGCTATGTCCGACTATACATTTAAAAGAGGCGCCTCATTTACTGAAACCTCACATTGCAATTTCCCATAATAGCCACAGAGTAAGTGTTTGTTTGTGATGCGTTTATAATGATTTGTTATATTATCTTATTGCTCATATGTTCCTATTTACTCTTAACTGTGTTGTGACATGTATACTAAGTGATAGTGTATACCGTATATAGCAGATAGAGATTATAAACATCTGTACAACATACAACATACACTAATGAGATACCTATGACGTATCTGTTGTATTCAGCAGTGACTGTATACTATAGGCCTAATCTTCCTGATATGACTTTTTTTAATTGTATCTTCTTGTTACAGCTATTATGAAAGTTAAAACAGTTTGTTCACAGTGAATATGTGCAAAAAGTATTAATGATTTTAAGTCAACACTTTAGTCAGTAACATAATTTTGTCAGTGCATCATTTATGTCATTCCCTCTCCTCCCTAAAGTCTACAAAAGAAAAATAAGGGACGAAGGGAATGAAGGAGAAAAGTTTCTTCGATTCAATTGGTTTCTATTAGTTAGTATGAGCCTTAAGTGACAGTCAAGTCTGTACACTCACAATGGGCACACTTTAAACAAAATTATTATAGCGACCTCTGCTGTACAAATGCATTTACTGCGTAGCTCAGGAATGGTATTCCTTCAGGATCAAAGTGTTGTCATTGTAGTCAATGTAGACAACCATTTGTTGTCTTTACTTCTTACATGCTCTATGTAATAATGGTTAGTTGGTGAAGCTTATTTGAATTTGAACGGACTATGGATAAAATATTGGCTTACTGTACTACTGCTAGCTCAGTGCTACCGTAGGTATCAACGGCGAAGAAGAAGTAAATGAAAAAAGAGCAAAAGAGGGAAATTAAGAAAAACAGTTAGAGATGTGTTAGGTTTAAGCTAATTGTATAATTAACCCAAAATACAAATTAAAACTTTTGACCATATCAATATACTGCGAAATAAATGTGTTCCTTTTCTAAATAGTTAGTTTGAAATACTATTAAAAATTGAAGAAGGAGATTTACGTTACACTCCGAACCTGCAGGGGGTGTAACTTGTAGACTGTGACTTGCTTCCTGCCCTCACTTGTCCCCTAAAATACTAACAGATAAAATGGCGTCCGAAAACAGCTCTGAATTGCAAGATGAGAAAGCTGCTCTTTTAGAAACGGACTCGGCTCAAGATGCACAAGAAGAAAGTGGTCCAGTTGCGAAACAAAGCGAATCAAAATTAACGCTTTATCACTGGACGCAGTCTTTCAATTCTCAGAAGGTGAGTGTCGTTACGATTCAGCACCACAGTCCAGCGGACAGTTCCTCACCAGAGGTCCAATTAGAAATCTATTAAAATGGGTGTGTTACAGTGCATAGTTTCATCTTTATGTGACACACACATCCTCTGTTTTAATGAATAACACTGACTTATAATGCGTAATTACAATAGAAAGCTCTTCAGTGCTATTGCAGTTGGTGTGCCTTTCAGCCGAACAATTTTCATGAGAAGGGTATCCTAAATCTTCCCATCATAATTAAGTGATATCTAGTATAATCCTTTAGACGTTGTAATCCGTATCAGGACTACAATAGATATTTTGACATCATAGTTACACTGTTTTTACTTCTGCTGGTCAAATCTTTGTCTTCACAAAAAAGCCCACCATGCATACAATTTGTTGCATATTTAATTGCCAAAACACCCTATATTCCCTTTTGCAATTGGGATAATCTTGGACAAGGTCTCAACTGGATGAAAAACTGGAAATTTTCCTTTAAATATTTGATTTCTAACAAGATAAAACAAGTGTCTCTAAGGATCATTCATCAGTATTATACTAATACACTTATGTAATTTATTTTGGACCTCACAATTTAGGTAAGGTGTCAATATATCTATAAGTTAACACAGTGACTCAGAATTTCCCCCCTTTTTTATGGGCATGCTCTGTTTGATTTTATTAATAATTATCATGAATCTAAGTACTCCAGTCACCACCATTCTTAGTTGTTGAAACTGATTACAAGCAGTAGATGAAAACCATCTTTAAGCGTAGAGCATGAAAAAAGTTAAAAAACACAGTATTTGTGTAGAATTTTATATTATTACATATTTTAATATATTTGTCGTTGTGGTGGTTGTGTTTGATGTTATTATTTTCACAACAGACTTCAGGATTTTAACCTTACACAGCTCTGATCTTTGTTATACAATATGTAATTAACACAAATAAGAAATATATAATATGGTGGAATTCTGTAAGCCAAAATTTTGTGGTTTGTGAGTCATTGACATAAAAAATGTTTCTCTTGTGTTAAGCTTATTGAAGTGGCAGTGCGTTGTAAAATGCTGGATGTGATCTTTAATTAACAAGAGCAGGACTAAGCTTCTCACAGTCATTCATATTTGATAACAGAGAAGCTTACAGCATTGTTTGGATTGTTTTTTGATGCTCCCAAATGATTTACTTGAACACACTGCTTGTTTCAAGGGAACAAAAACTGCATTAATGACACACAAAGATGTCATTGTAGCTCAGTCATGTGTAGGTTAATAACTATAATACCAGATTTGTTTTGATCAAGAGATGAAAAGAGATTAGATTAGTGTAGTTCCAACATATAAACTTACATCACAATCACATCAGAGTTGTGGTTTTGCAGGTGCGCCTGGCCATAGCAGAGAAAGGTTTGCACTGTGAGGAGTACGATGTGAGCCTACCACTCAGTGAGCACAACGAGCCCTGGTTCATGCGACTGAATCCTACTGGTGAAGTGCCGGTCTTAGTCCATAATGACAACGTCATCTGTGACCCAACACAGATAATGGACTACCTGGAGCACAACTTCAATGATGGTGAGACTAAATAAAGACTGTTTGGCAGCCCCAAACTCTCTCACTGTAATACACCCCCGAAGGGCTGCATACAAGGAGGTGTTTCCATACATTGTTTTCCTCTTTCTCTTTGCTTGTTGAATTTTTGGTTTTAAAATAAATGTACATTTTTTGTTTTCATTTGTTTAACATTTTTTTTTATTTGTGTTTGTTGATTTTTCTGTTATTCATTCATTTTCTCTTGGTTTGCACTGATCCATAGTAGCTTTGTTCTAAGGGTCTCATCCAGTCACCTCAAAGCAGAGAAAATCTGGTAAGCATGGACCTATTTAAGCTAATGAAAAATGACACATTTAAATGCCCACTAAAATGAAACATTACAAAACACAGATTTTCCTCTTCCTAGCCCTGAACCTTGTGTATTCTCCCTGAAGCAAGCTTATACTATATAAAACATTTGTTCTTTTGCCAGGATTCTCTATAGTCTCTGCTTGAAATCACTTTGATTCCCTCACACCTGACACCATTGCTCGTTCCTTTTCATGACTTGTTTATTTCCAGAGGGCACTCCCAAGCTGGTCCCTGAAGAGGGCAGTACATACTATCACAGAGTGCAGCACTACAGAGAGCTGCTGGACTCACTACAGATGGATGCTTATACCCATGGCTCCATCCTCCATCCTGAGATCACAGTGGACTCCCACATACCAGCATATGCAGCCACATGCATACGAAGTAAGAAACACAGGGATGCACTCTAGCAGTAATACACAACCTTATGTTCTTACATTTTGTATCCACGGTTCCACGGTTTGCTGCTCCTTGTATTGGATAGGACACATGCCTGCATAACAGCCAGACATGTTTTAGGCATGCATTCAACAAAGTGTTGGAAAGGCTCCACATGGATCTCACTTCATGCCAAGGTAGCACCATGGAGGCTGTGCAGATTTTTCTGTGGTACGCCAATACTGCACATATCCTGTTGCATCCTATCTTACATTGTATATGTTCTACCTTATCAAAGTTGTGACTGAAATCAGGCAGAAGGAGGACACTAATGTTATTGCTATGGCCATGAAACAATACTGAGATGAGTAAAGTGTCCCTTTTCATAATTCCAAATAAATCTGAATCTGATTCTTCTTGTCATGAATGTGAGACTGTGTGTTTAGAAAAGGAAGCTGTTTGCATGGAAGGAGACGTTTCTATATGAAATTATTGAGTTCCACAGTACCACAGTGTGCCTCATCATGTCTAACATGATCCTATGTTTTTGTGTGACAGCACAGATTGGGAACACACAGTCGGAGCTGAAAAAACTGGCAGAGCAGAACCCAGAGCTCAAAGATGCTTATATTGCAAAACAGAGGCGTTTAAAAGTAAGTTGTTCAAGTTAGCAGAGTGGCAAGTTTGAAAAACTGTTGCCTTTATTCTATTTTTTATTTTGAACTTTGTGCAATTTAAGACCATCTAAAACCAACACAGTAAATTCAGACTGAAAACCGGCATTTGTTTTATAAAGTAAAAAATATTATGCCATAAAAATGCATAATTTCCATCAAGAGCATGTAAAATTCATGGTAACTATCAGAGCTTTAAACCATGTCCAGACTGCAATAAGCACTCTGTTTAGTATCCTATTCTGTGGTCTCTGTTGAACTTTATTCAAGACACCCAAAAAAAGAAAACTCTAAATCTAAAACTAGATTCAATGATGTTTTTTCCCCAGCTGCTTCTCTTGAAAAATGTCAATTTTGACAAACCACTATGTTGGTATTTCAGTTTGTTATTGCACATAACTAAATGAGGCTGTAGCTAAATCATGATGGAAAATAAAAAACCCAGCTAAACTCCTGCTGATTATCAGCGACTACCATCTCAGCTTTCTAGATTTAAATCACACTTTAAATGTGTGGTTTTAAATTGTGAATTTATGTATTATATAGATTTCATTACAAATGTAAATTGTTAACAGACACAGACACAGTAAAATTAAGATACGTGTAGTCCCTACAAACTCTGTACTGAACAACAATCGATCAGATCCATAAAGAAGCTGAAAGAACTTATTTTCCGTTTAGATACCACTGAGTGAGAATCTGCATTTTTAGGTATTTTATGTAGGTTGTGGTTAAATGATGTTTTGACAAAATAATCAGCATAAAAATGCATGAAATAATGGCATTATAACCTTTCTAAACCTTTCAAAACATTTTCCTCAGCTTCACTATTTCTGTTGTTATAGCTCTCTGCATTTGACGTGAAGCATAACTCCTCCTATAATGTTTAACACAGTTGTGCTGTGTACCGGTATATTTATATTAAATTATTATTTATTAATAGTGATTATTAAATTATTATTATTGCAGTCTAAGTTGGTTGACCATGATAACATGAAGTACCTGAAGAAGCTTCTGGATGAACTGGAGAGTGTGATGGACCAGGTAGAGACAGAGCTTCAGAGGAGGGTGGAAGAAACACCAGGTAACCACAACATGTTGTTGCTTAGTAACCGGTGTACCATACAGATACACAATAATGGATATGATCATGTTAATATGACTCTTTCACTTGTAGAAGAAGGCAGTCAGTCCTGGCTGTGTGGTGAGTTCTTCAGCATAGCTGACGTCTCTCTGGCAGTAACCTTACACCGCCTCAAGTTCCTCGGCCTCTCCCGCCGCTACTGGGGCAACGGTAACCGCGTCAACCTGGAAACATACTATGAGCGTGTGGTGCAGCGCCCGGCCTTCAGGAGGGTTCTGGGTCATGTCAACAACATCCTGATATCTGCTGTCCTACCTGTGGCGTTTCGCGTGGCCAGGAAGAACGCCCCGGTAATTGTTGGAACCACTCTGCTGATAGGCGTTTTAGGAGGAGCTACATACTTCGCTTTTCTTTACATGAAGAAGAGGCTTACTACCTTAAGCTGAGGTATGTTGAGGTGTTTTGGGACTGAACTGATTTGGGGGTGGGAGGTAAAGAAACAAAAAGAGCAAGAGAAATGTCACATACATCGAAACGCTAACTTAAATTGTCAAAAGCTAAAATACATAGAAGAATATGATTGATTAATAGACATCAGTAATATGTAACTGTAACACACCTTGATTGTTTTCTATTTAGCTGGTTGCACAAAATGCACTTTTGGTCATCCTCATTATGGTACTGCTGCATTGTACACCAAAGGACAGACTTAAAAGACCATACTAGTGTTTTTGCATGTTTTGTTGCATTGGTTTTAAATCACACATACCATATCTGAAGTGTTTTCGTAGCTCTACAAACTGAGTGTCAGTTTCTGAATAGGCCTGAAATAATGCAAAGACCATTAAAAACCTGGTCTGGCTATCTTCTAGATGAGCACCTTGTTTTTAGAAGTCCCTTTAATAGCACCTAAATGTACCATTTCCTCTCTGACAAAATGAAAACACAATGTGGACTTTAACTGTGTGCCATGCAATTGCAGCATAACTTTGACACAAATATAGAGCAGCACAAATACATTTTCATACTTTACTGAAAGTAATGAAAAGCAATGACAGTTCAAATGTAAGGCATACATGATTTATAGTAAATGGGCTAAAAGATGCAAAAACACCAGTATGGTCATTACAGATATCTTTTTATGTACTCAAATCTTTATTAAGAGCATAATATATTTCACCCTACATCTGCTTTGTCATTTATTATTTTATTGTAATTCATATTTGTGTGATACAATTTTAAAAAGTACACTTGAGGCCCGCAGCCTGCTTTCTGTGACCGAGTCTGCCCAGCAGTTATCATACTGTATCTGTGTGTACATTCGACTGCAACTCTGTAGGAACTCCCTGTTATCACACCTGCACTCATGTTTTACTATATGATGAATAATTGCTTGAAATATTCTCTTTGTAACAATGGTTGATTGAATCGCTTTTCCACTCTTGTTTAGGCCTACAATGTCTCCAGACCACCATATGCAACATCTGTCTGAGATTAAACTGCTTCCAAATGCTTTCCACTGTTTCTTGTCAATCAAGTATGACTGAGAATGGCATTAAAAATTCATGGCTCAGCATCATTTAATTAGCTATCACATATCATATAGGCTTGAAATGTTTTAAAATCCCACATCTAAAGATCTAAAGACTGCAAATCACATTTCTCAGAGTCTGGATGCAAGTCAACATTTACAGTAATTTGTTGCCCAGTCAAAACCTCCATGGTTGACAGTGACATTTCACATACGCTGAGCTTTGATTTAAACTCCTCCTCACGTGAGCTCGGCCTCACATAAAATAGACACATGCTGGGCCTTTTCAACAAAGACTGGCCTTTGTTTTCAGTGTCCAGAGGGCTGGGCTGTGTAGCTGTTGAAGAAATGCCTCACACGTGTTAAAGCCACATGTGAGCTTAGCTGTCAAAGGACCATAAGCTCATACTAGTGTGTTAGCTCTGGAAAATCATACCCTCGCAAACAGCAACCAAAATGACATCATTTTTGCTACAGGCTTATATCACACAGGTGTAATTTTGAGAGAGAGGGGTCAAAGTCATAAAAGCATAAATATTACTCTATACCAAAGACAGAGTTTGTGACATGTGTCGCAAGTTATGAACAAGACGAGGCTAATGCATGTCTTTAACAAAATTCCATCTTGATTACTGTAATGCTACTGAAGACTATTAATGGGGAGTAATGGTTTAACCCCATAACAGAAGCACGACCCTGATAAAAATACATATTCGGCCGATTTTAAGACATAAGTTCTGTGTGACTATTTCCAAGAGCAGTAATTATGACACTCGCTGAACACTTTATTTGGAACACCTGCACACCTTCTATGTCATCCAATTATCCAATGAGCCGATCATGTGGCAGCTGTGCAACACATAAAATCCCACAGATACAGGTCAGGGGCTTCAAATACCAGAATGGGCAAAAGATTTGATCTCACAAACTTTGATCGTGGCACGATTGTTGGTGCCAGATGGTCTGGTTTGAGAATTTCCCCCACAGTGATCTCCAAAATGTACTTACCCAAAAACAAAAACAAAAACACCCAGTGAATGGCAGTTCTGGAGACAGAAACATATCGTTGATGAGAGAGGTCAGAGGTTGAACGGCCAGACTGATTGGAGCTGACAGAATATGGCTGTAGTAACTCACATAACCACTCAATACAGTACAACTGTGGTGAAGAGAAAAGCATCTCAGAATGCACGACTCATTGAATTTTGAGGAGGATGAGCTTTAACAGCAGACCACCATGTCGGGTTCTGCTCCTGTTAGCCAAGAACAGAAATCTGAGGCAGCAGTGGGGACAGATGAAGACTGGTCAACCGCATGAATCCATGGGCCCGACCTGCCTTGTGTCAAGAGTCCAGGCTGGTGGTGGTGGTGGTGTAATGGTACGAGGAATGCTTTCTTGGCATTAATACCAACCAATCATTGTTTGAATGCCACAGCCTGTCTGAACATATGGAAGCCATTACGGCCACAATTTACCCATCCTCTAATGGCTACTTCCTGTATGATACCGCACTATGTCACAAAGCAGAAGTCAGTCGTCTCACACTGGCTTCATGAACATGATAATGAGTTCAGTGAACTTCGGTGGCCTCCCCAGTCACCAGATCTGAATCCAGCTGGACACCTTTGGGATGTGAACAGGATATTGGCAGCATGGATGTGCAGCTGACAAATTTACAGAAATGATGTGACGCAAACAGGTCAACATGAACCAGAATCTCAAAGTAGTTTCCAACATCTTGTAGAATCCAGGCCACAAAGAATTGAGGCTCTTTTGAGAGCAAAGGAAAATAAAAAAAATCCAGCTTCTACCATTAAATCAAAAAGGTTTTTTTTTTCTGTGATGAATATTGATGTAAAGGAGTAAGTGTACACATATATATACCCACTAGAGGGCAGCATATCCTTAAACAACACTCATCACACTCATATGTGAATTATAGGGAGGATAACATTCACCCCATAATTCACAGGGAAGGGGTGTATGCTCCCCAAGCTTCTGTATGTTTCAAATTACTTCTATTATCAGAAAACCACTACTCCTTACAACATGCAAGTTAAGCCATTTAAGCAGTGCAGTGCTTTGCCTCTGTGTTTTTGTGTGGACTGCTATATATTAGAGAGACCTTTGCAGCCAAAAAACAATTCAGCCAGCTGACAAAATAAACCTCCTGCTGGAGCTGGACATGGTTGTTGTTCAAATGATTGGTCCTGACATCTTGCTATTCAGTTGTTTAAAATACAACAGGTGGTTCAGAATAATTGGGCAAAGTTCTCTTCACTCATGCTGCAAAACAATGGTGATTTCTTTTCTTTGAGGCAGAGTCAATAATATTCGAATAAGCTGTCAGCATATGAATGTATCATTAAACAGTCCTCTATACCTTGGCCAGACACAAAAAAATATATGAGCCGCTGACAGGCTTGATGAATTAGCAGAGACATTAAAAGGACATGTTTCCAATATTTATGATAGATGCTCAACCGGATCACAGACCTCACCAAATTCTACCAAATCCATAACTATGAGACATTTTGGAGAAACCTTTCAGTTTCTTCGTTGAACCTGAACTATTGATCATCTTAATTCACCTGCCAAAAGAAGGTTTATGGATGTTTGAATTGCGGCATTTGCAAATTGCAATGTGCAGAATTTGAGATCAGTTTAGATCTGGGGCTCGGCACCTCTGTCAAGTATTTTTAGTGTGATATTACTAAAATGATGTAATCAAATGCAGCCCCTTCATTTCGCCTTGTGTGAAGCATGCTGTGCCTTTAATTGTCTGGTGGCCACCTTATGATTGGGGGCTGAATTAAGTGAAGGTTGAGCTCTGGTTGTGAGTTGGAGTTTGGCAGCTTCCAGATGGATGTATAGCAACTCCAACAGACCCCCAAAGGTTTTCTGCCTGTACCTACATGATGCTTACAAAGCCAGGTTTAAGCAGTGTCAAAGATTCTACAGTAAATGCTACTGTGTGAACAGTGAGACCATGGAGTAGCTGACTCCTTGATGATGTGGCATTGGATTTGAGTCACCTCTGTATCAAAGCTTCCGTTGTACTATAATACGTAGTACATCTGGTGGATTATTTGTATTCCCATTTAGAACGTCTTTAAACCCCCCCTGGTGTACGTTAGAGATGGTGACTGGCTTCAGGTCAGACCACTAACAGAGCCTTACGCAGTCTCTTTGCTGCCATTCAAATAAACAGATTAAACTCAAGGCATCAACGACTCACACTATTTCTTTCTCTCTCCCTTTAACTACCTTTCCTGTGAACACAGTTCCTCTCTTTTGCTTTTCCCAGTGGGGAGTGTCTACGTCAGAGGGGATGGGTGGGGTAGTGCAGGTGTCTGTTTTGGAATTGCATGGAAACCCCCAGCAGACATGCATGGCCTCAGACAGACAAACAGAAAGTGTAAGAGGAGATGGATGTTTGTGGGAGAGTGTGTATGGATGGCTGGGAGTGATGGATGGAAATATGCATGGTGATGCAACGGAGAGGGGAGGGGTCAAGAACAAAACTGACCTAAAAGAGACCGAGTTGAAAGGATTTGGATACAAGAGAGAGCTACTAGGTGAGATGATTGCTGCAATGCAAGTGAAACATCTCAGAGTGGGACTATTACAATCCTAAATGGTAAAATAAATCTTTGAGAAGGATAAGATTTAGCATTACAACCTCTACATGCTAACGATAGCTAATGGTCATTACTATTCAACGCAATTTCTTTCTGGTTAGAGTAATAATCATTTTACCAGAGCAGGGATTCCTTCTTCTGCACTGACACTCTCTGTTTGCAGTGAGCGAGGCAGGTGGACAGTGGCGTGATGATGTGTGAGCTGTGTTGGACGTCCACAGACAGACAGGCTGGGTAAACAGAAAACCCACGCAGCAGTAGCTGATATCTAAGCCCACCTGATGCGGCTCTTGCCTCTGTGACTGAGTGAGTGGGAGCACGGAAACTTCCACAGACACTTCTTGCAATCAGAGGGGGTTGTGGGCTGCATGGCTAGCAGCACATTTGAAGAAAGATGGGAGACTGTAGGGAGTGTCATGAGCAGAGGGGAAACTGCAATATAAATCAGAGGAACAATGAAGCAATCAGGAAAGAGGAACAATGTTTAAGTGGTGCATAAGCTAATATTCTCCATCACATCTGCAAAAGTAGGCATTTCTTCTCGCCCTCTGACCGGTCAAGACAAATGGAAAAGATGTTGGAGAGGATGATGATCTTCATTTGTTCCTTTTGACTACAGTGACATTACATAATGACACTGTAGACATAGGAATTCCATGGTGAGATGAACTACCTCAGTGAATGGAGAAGCAGCTGTTTCGCTCTTTGTACAGTTCTGTCATGATTGTCCAATGAGAACTGTTGTTGCATCAGACGTCAATCCTGCTCTCTCGTATCTCCCTCTGTTATTTTTCCCCTTATGGTTACTTTGGACACACTACTCAGAATCAAAAAGGGAAGATGTCCAAAGCCTGTTGGCACCATCAAAGGTGTTCTGAGAAAACCACTGGGCCTTTCCAGAAAGCAGCCGTCTCCGCCTTTCAGAGCGTCTGCAATATACTGTTTGCTGAGTCGACAGAGGCGGGATCTGATGATGTTGACACTACTGTTAAAATGACCCCCCGCCGACTCACCCTTCACAGCTTTATGATGAAATCCTGTGCCACCATTCATCCCCACATGTGCTCCTCAAATATTTAAACCCGGCCTACATAAACACTGCTGCGCAGGAGAGATGATACCCAATGCTCTTTGGAGCGGACCTGCAGCAATATAAATCTCTCTTCAATTGGCCAGATGTGGCCAAGTCAAACACACCGTCAGGTTTTTATTGTGTTAATGATTTTTCTGTGTATAATAGGTATGCCATTTCCATGCAAATGAACCATAGTGATCCCAGCAGGGGTCTGAGGCGATGGGAGGAATTGTTTTTCCAACTTTTTAAGATCTTCTGTTTCTGCATGGCAAGTGTACAGATTTGAGAGGTGGCATTAAATTCCGGTCGATTAAGGAGATACTGAACAGTTTCAGGATGACAGAGCCACTTGTGACCTGAGTAACTGCAGAGAAGAGAAAGAAGAATGTAGACAAAAAAAAGGAGACCACAAGCACGGAATAGAGTGTGTGTCTGAGCATGTGTATCATTGTATCCATGCGTCAGTTTGACAGATTAATGTCACTGTTGCTATAACGTATGGTCTGTCTTGTTCCAGAGGTCAGTGAAGGTCGCTCCACCTGCTGTGTGTGTCACAGTGAAGAAACCATGTGAGGGCCTATAGACGGATATCCTAATGTAAATACTGAGTCCACCTCTCCCGTCGTGAACACTTCCTCTCCCATGACCCCCCCAGGCAATAAGGCCTGACCTTCTATGCGGGGAATCAAAAATGTTGTGTAATACCTGTCATCTGCTAAAACAAGGCAAAGCTATGAAAAATATCACTGACAGGAAGTAAACAAAGAAAAGGGAATTGATCAAGAATGTGAGCTGCGCTTGAACAGGCAGATAATTGGCTCACATAATACCAGACTGTGTGTATCTTTGGGACCACTGAGGTACATTAAGTATTTTTTGATGATTTAAAGCACATATTTGTACTTATCAGTGTTGGGCAAGTTATGTAATCTGCGTGATGAATTACTGATTACATATTATGCATTAAAAATGTACAAGAAAATTACATTAAAATTCAAATTACACTTTCATCACTTAGCCCAACTCTGTGAAAGGTGCCTTTAAGCAGCTTCTGTGTTTGATAAGTGTAAACGAGATGTTATGGTGCAACATGCAGCCAGTCTGTAGTTTAAAGATATTTACTGACCATCAACAGCTAGCTTAGCTCAGCTGGCTAAACGCAGTAGCACTTCAGAAATCCAACACTGAAGACAAAGGGTTCACATGCTCAAATTAGGTGATTTCAAATGCGGGTTTACAAGTGGCTAACGTTAGCAAGCCAGCTAAGTAAACACATTACATACAGTAAATAAGACAATGCATGTGTCTTTAGGAAGAGTTGGATTCCTCTTGTTTTGGTAAAAGTGCCTCACTACACCTCCAGCTCTTGCACTAAGCTAACACTTCTGGACCAGTCTCAATCAAATTCAGCAAACAAGATGAATTAATGGGGCGTTTTAAAAAAGTGAAGTTCAAATAAATTCAAACTAACACTTAATTTGAACAGAACTCATAGAGTTCACATCCGAGCGGCTGATGCCATCTGTTTTATATTTTCCTGTGCTGTGTCATACAACTGCCGGTGCCTCCGCTGCCTCTTGTGTGGCAAGCTTGTTTCATTGTTGAGTAAGAATCACAGCTTTGCTCTCAAGTGTCCTCCTCCATTGTTATGTATTTTCATAGGTGACTGACACATCATAAGGGAATCTGATATCTAAGATCACTAGTTCAAATGGTCTGTTGTGGTTATAGACTGTATATTTTGAATTCAAACAGGTCATTACAGTTAGAATATGGCAGACATAGTGAATAGGGTCACTGATTGGGGACGATTAGGGGAAAACACATTTGCACCACTACAGAGACCTGGGTTTAATCAATCACCTGCTGCGTGTGGTTGGTGAGGGAGGACGTTCTTGCCTTGTCACTACTGTTTGATTGAGGCCCCAGTGTGGAAGGGTAGCACTGAACCTCCATTCACATTATGCTGTCCTTGTAAAGCACCTTGCTGGCAAGTGGAAAGAGACAACTTGTTTCTCTAATTAATTGGAGGATACAAGGTCAACAGGCAGAAGGGAGAGTTAGCAGCAACTATCTAGCTTGTCCCTGTGTTTTGGCACAGGCTTGGTAGTAGCGCAGGGACATAAAGCAAAGCAGAAATGATTACCCCAGGTGTTTTTTTTTGTTTTTTTTTTTATTGTTGGCAGACAGAGGAAACATAAGCAATATGTTCCAACTTCCTATGAGATATCCAGTACACTGAACTCTCAGTGAATAGTCTCTCTAAAGGAGTATTGCTTTAGAATTTGACTTTGTCACTAAGAACATGCAGTGACATATAAAAAACACCATTATATAATTAGATAGAGATGATCTAAATGCTTGTTTCTTACACATTACTATTAATATAAATTTCAACATGCCCTCTTATAAGCATATAATAAGATTTTCATGCACACAGCTCAAGTACCAAAATAGCACTCATTATGGTTTGAAAAATGTCAGACATCTGCAGTAATCGGTGTCAGTGAAGTCACTGCTGACAATACATTTCTGGTGAAACCATGCAGAGTTTTGGTTTTTATTTCTTAGAAAGAGGCTGTATTGCCAATTAGTGGAGGAAAAACATGAAATCTGGGCTCGTGTAATTACAAGTGGTGAAGTTAAGTGGTTTAAATGCAACAAGGTCAATCTGATACACCACTGCTGAATGTGCAATATGGACACAAACATAGTTAAAAAAAAAAAATGACTGGTTGATTTGTTTCGGAGTTTTTGCTCTGCACAAGAAGAAAATCTCCTCAGTCACAAAATCATGAGGTAAAGCAATCATGACATCTGCTGCTTGAACTCTCTCTGGAGTGTTCCCTTTCGTTATAATGCTACTCATAGATGTTATTTTCGAATGTCATTGTTCCCTTCTTTAATTATCAAAAGTAAACGCATTAAAACTTTGTGCAAATTTGAAAATTCAACATCAAGACAGCAAAGAAAACTAAGCTCAGGCACTGAATTGATTAAAATCAGCTGAATCATCCACTACACAGCTTGTCCGCCCTGACCTTTTAAAAGCAATGACTCAACACAACAATACAATCTGACTATTGTTAGTTGCAAAAATGTTTTCCTGAGGGGGAATTTTCTGTGACAATGTGAAGATTCAAAAACAAATCCTCTTTGAGGAGGGTAGTAAATTATGTGTGTTTGTGTGTGAGTGTTTGCGTGTATGACGATCCGATTCTCAATCGGGATTGATGGCTATGCAGCCTGTGCGAGTCATTTTTTTTTTTTGAGTGTGTAACCTCTGAACTGGTGGTATAGTTCTTTAAATGTCCACTTATCTTCAAAGAGACATTCCACTTACAGAGATGGGTCAAAGCTGGAATACTCGCATCAGTGTGTCACAAATTCCACGTCTCTGTTACAAACCAACATGTTATTTTCAAGATGGCTGCCAGACAAAAAAAAAAAAGGCTTCACAGGGAGCAGAGCATTCAACATTAAAGCTGAATAAATTTCAAACCGGAATTCAAGCTCACAATGAATGCACACCCTGCTGCTCCAGTTATTACTGTTGTGCAGAGCAAATGGAGCTTTTCTGGCTTTATAAACTCATAAAATGTGATTATTAGATTAATTTTGATGCTTCATTATTGTTAATTCCTTATTTTTCAGCATTTTAGCATTCTACTTGATGATTTATGCACGCCTCCACTTGCTCCAAAGTGCAACGTAAGGTCAGATGGTTTCTGCAGTACTACCAACAAATCACTGAGGTCACCGAAGACAAACCAGAAGGCTCAGAGGATTATGCTCTGAATCTGAACATTAAAAAAACAACAGCAAAAAGAACGCTTTGGAATCAGCATTGAAATTAAATTAACTATACATGCACAAAGTGCTTTGTTTCGCAGGATATCAGCCATAACATACTTCTAAAAGCTTAACAAAGACATGGAAACACGCTGACTGTGTGGATTATCTCTGAGAATTGAGCAGGATAACAGGTGAAACTATATATGGTATTCTAAGCAGGCACTGGAAAGCAGATTTTGCATTGGCAGGATTTTCATGGTCTCCTTGCCAAGCACAATACTCGACATAATGAGAAACACTTGTTTCGAAATGAACAATCCACCAAGCCACACAGCATTCAAAAGCAACCAAGGGAGCTACTATTTTACTGTATATCATTAACATTGATTTTGTTTGGTGGCTTTGGCTTCGAGCCATTGAAATATTCCCATTCAACACCTCCCATAAAGATTTAAGGCCTGTTTACTTTACAGATGCCTGAGAGGTGTAGATCATATGAGAACAGGAGGTGTGCAGTGCAGTATCCTGAGGAGAAAACAAAGCATTGCAAATGAAATGAGAGACTGCAATACAAGTCACATTCATAACTGCTTCTCAGGAAACCTGCCTTTCTCTTCACTGCTGTCTTATTGTGTGCACTCCGTTTTCTGGGCCCCTCTGTAGTCCAGCAGACATTCCCAAAATGTCATACTGTTGTGGAAAGAACAAACGAATAAACAATAAGTTTCTGTATGACCGAATATCATCCAAGAACAAATAAAACATAAATCAGCAGAAATAGCAAAATCACAACTGCATCTCCCTGAACCTAATGTCCTCTGCATGTTCAGTATGGAGGCGAAACGATAAATGGAAGAAATGGCGGAGGCACAATCGCTCTATCAATGGGTTTGTGTGACGCCAAGGGTCAATTCTATGCTTACCATCTCTAAAGCAGGGCTTTCAAAGTTAATGCATCTGTGGGAAAGAGACAAGGAAAATTGCATGGTAATATCCCTTCGACCAGAAACAAAGAGATCCATACACAGCCCTTCTGTGTTTGTTTATTTGATGCCCATTTCAATTCTGTTGACTTGTTAAAAAAAAAGAAAAAAAAAAAAAAGCTAGAAATGCTGCCTCAACTTAAAATAAAATGGGCTTTTAAAGTTTCTCGTTTGGCTGTGTATCTCAGCAGTATTTCACTGTTACAAAGAGAGGTATTAAATGGCAGAGGGTTTTATTGACACGGCTGTATCCATGGAGGATTAGAGAGGTCTGTTTTCTCTGAGTAGCCTGAACCCATTAACACCAGCCAAGTGGAGAGAGACATTTTTTTCCACTGCTTGGAGTTCTCAATCTTGAGACCACAGCCAAGGAAATGAAGTGCTAACTGTGACTGTGCGAGGGCAAGGGAAGTGATAGTAACGATTTTGCAGTGAAATTCTTCCTGTAAAGTGTTTTCAGGTGCATTGTTGCATTTTATAGCCACTCAGTCGCCTTTAGTTTATCTACAACACATGCAAGATATGAGTCTCCTTATTTATTGAACTTGAGAGAAAACACAAGTGTTAGCATGAGCTCACACAATATTGCCAGGTTGTAGTTAGTGGTAGTAACCGTTGTAGTTATTGGCCAAACTCTAGGTTGAGAGTGCAGGAGCCAACTTACATGGTGGTTGGGTCTGGATTGCAGCCTGCTGATTCTGATTCCAGCCACAGAAACTGACGTGCATTTAAACACGTTTGCTTGGTCGACCCCCGCCGAGTCCTCGAGAGAGCATGCTACTTTGGGCTGTCAAGCTGACATCATCACGTTCTCATTTATAATGGAGGAGTGACGTGCTGACAAACATCGCACTTGCCTCTCATTTTGCACATCCCCTGGCTCCAAAAGGCAGGCGAGAATTTTGAACTTTAGTAAAATCAGTGAACGCCACACCGCAAGCTCATTTTCTGCAACCAAGCTACTGCTTAATACCAAAGGATTTTACCAGCTTGATAAAGTGACATAATATTGAGGCCGCGGCTTCCTGCAGGGAGCAACTGCTGCTGTGTAGGAATAGATCCAGATCAAATAATATGTGGTGGAAAACTGCAACTATACTGCCCTCCATTGGCTGAAACTTGTAAGCATGTTGCACTTTGGTCACACCCCAGCTGGTGAATGTCACAGGCTAACAGCAGGTGTTTTCCATCAGTCATCATCGTCAAAAAATGGGGTGATGGCAATGTTTAAACTGAATGTGAAAAAAATAATATCAACTCACTTTCAACTGCATGTCGCAGTCCGGGTTGTAACCCGTTTTGTGTCAAAGATGGATCTTTGGTGTTGGATGTGATACCTTGAGTTTTCTATAGGCGTTCTCCTGACTCCTGGCCTGACCTGGACCCCTTCAGTCCTGTCGTGACTTGTTTGGTCCGGTCTTCAGAGACAGTTTGTATGGGCTGAACAAAAGCACAACTCGGCAGTCAGTAGGTAAAGTAACAGTCTTTACTTAGAAATATATTTGTAACCAAATATGTAGAGGAAAGGCTGGAACTCAACACAAATGGACAAGAAGAACTGGCACAGAGTGAAGGGAACTCTGAGACTAAATATACTGGGGCACAGGGAGACAATGACAAACAGGTGTAAGACATTAGGGCAGGGTCAAGTAATCACACGAGTGGGAAGCACAGGAGGGCAGGAAGTGCAGGGACCTGGAATGAGATAAGAGGTGAGTATCAAAATAAAACAGGAAGGAGCTGACAGTCCTATTTTTACTTTGCTGCACTGATGCACAAATCTACTTGAGGGTGTGTCAGTACACTGTGACATCACTGTTGGGTGTGAGCACATATCACTATTGCTGTTTGTACTCAGAGAGGAAACTTCCATACAGGAGGAGCAAAAATCTTTTTTTGCATTATTTTATGAAAAAGGAATAGTTGGAAGCAAGAAAAGAAAATGATGTGTGATATATGTCCCTAGGGGGTCATGGTCACATGGGACTCACCTTATCCATCAGAGACAGCAGCACAGTAGCCGCACAAAGTACTTTTAATAGTCCCATTCATCATATACGGTATTAGACGTTGTGAATAATGACACTCTCACATTAAACTCCTTATAGATCTTCCACTCTATATTACTCTCCTTTGTACTCCTCCAGAGAAAAGGAGCTGAGCTGAGCTGAGCTGTGTCTCCTCTCCACTCTTATCTGACAGAAGGAAGCATGGGATACCAGACGCTGTACATGGAGGCGTAGAGCAGATGGAAAGGATGAGTGGGTGATGGGAAGCCTGTGCAAGGAGCGCGGACAGGTGTGTGTCACATGGCTTTTAAACTGATAGAACATAAATGATCAGACATGAACTGTGGGTTCAACTGCAGCCCTGGAAAGAAAGAGCTGCAGTGTTTCCAGCCTCCCGTTGAACCAGACTGTTGAGCTCAGGCCTTGGAATGAACAGAGAGCAGATTAAAAAGTTAAAATGACAGTTTAATGTCTCACACAAATCAGTGGGATATGGGATGCCCTGTTGAGAATTAGCTATGTTTTCCTCTGTTTTTATTGCCATGGCATTCAAGGTGAGCAATACAAGGCTGCATAACGGACTCTATGCTTTTGGAGGGTTGGTGTGAGGGCTCCATTTCTGGATGGCAGCACTGTACTAACAAACATTTGCACTGATATGGAATTGCACTCAAACTAACAAAATGTAAATAGTGCGTTTCAGTCCTCTGAGTCAGACCTCTTTGAAAATGATACACTGCTGCCATCGTTGTCATTCCTACACACTGTTGTATTATTCCCTGTGCATTTGGCGAGATCAACTGGACCTAAACAATGGTGGAAATTGAAACTCGCTCTGAGATGTTATTTAGAAAATGTAATGCACTGGGATTCCTGTGGTTAATCAACCAGAACACAGCTGTTACGAGTAAATGGGAGAGAAGCAATTTGTGTTGTCCTTCAACAACACACGTTCAAGCCTACGTAATGCTGCAATGTGTGTGTTCAAGTAGGAATGTGCGAGTCCATGTTGCCCAGTCTTGAGAAGTAACAGGATTAAGGTCAGATGGGACTAAACACAAACATTCTGTCATTCTTCTCATCCATCATCCCTCTCTCTACACACTCACCTTTGTGGCAGAGGCCAAGAGGAAAGGCAAAGAAAATGAGAAGTAATTAAAGGAAAGGTGAAGAGGACGCAGGGAAATATCAGAAACCGACCATGGACAACAAGTCATCTAAGCAGTCCTCTCCTTCATCAATCCCAGAATCCATCTCATTTGATTGTGCATGATAAAAAATGGAGTAGGCGATACTTTGGGATACGACTACTCTTTTTTATAAATACCTGCTCCACTATTGTACACTATTGTTTGAGACGGATGCTTTTCAACACAACATATAAGTATCAAAGTTATGTGATGTGGTCTCCAGATGGGCTATAAACAGAGACTGTCCTGTAAAAAACATTTGCCCATATGTCAGTTGTGCAACAGGTTATTATGACCCATAGTTACGTTTTGTTGTAAGGCGACATCTAGTGGCCGGAGTATTTATGACAGGAGCAAAGCGAGAAGCAAAGTGATGTAGTATATAAAGCGACAAAGTCCACGTTTGAGGGAGCTTGGGTGGGTATGTTGTTTCTATTATCCATGACCGTTCGACAAAGTTAACCAATGGTATTATTGTAACCATGACAACAAAGATCGTCTAATGTTGAGGAGGTACTTATTTTAACCCAAATCACAATGTTTTCCTAAACCTAACCAAGTAGTTTTTGTAACCAAGACACAACCGTTATTATAGTAACCACGGCGACGAAGGTAGGTACGCAGATCTTGATACAGTCGGTGTGTTAATTATTATAATTATACGACCTATATGGTTGTTCAGGTTTGAGGACTTGTTGGATAAACAAGCTGCTTCACTTGCCTAAACCTCACTCTAACCTTAACCTTATTATTAACTGTAACTAATAAGCTGAACTTTGATAAAAGAGATTTTTCAGTGAATCAAAGCAGACATACAAGAAATAGGGATTGTCCACCATAATGCCATTCTCACCCACACCTCACACTCTAACTTTTAAGATCAGACACGCAGACAGATTCAGTGTTTGACCACTGCTTGTCCCAGCCCTGCCCTGCCCTGCTCTGTCCATCCCCGGCCAACCCAACATCGGTTGTGACCGCTGTGCCAGACACCGCAGGTCCCATGTCCTGCAGCTCACCTATAGTCAGCAGTGACAGGCTAACCAGCAGAACAAGTTTTGGTCATAGCAGTGGCTCAGGGCACAAGCCAAACAAGCAAAATAAATATCATCATGAACCGAATGAGGTGAAACTCAAATGCTCATATAAACAAAAGGAAACACCTACACAGTTGGACAGTATTTCTGTCTAAGAGGGGGAGTCCGCATCTTATTGAGGAAAGAAAAACTGAACATCCGAGGGGTAAAATGAGGTAAAGGAGGGATTGTATATCAGGCAATTAAATTTGTGTTTGTCTTTATTTGACCTAAAATGTGGGTAACCAATATTTGGATTTTGGGTTGGATGGTGTATTGTGCTGGATAATTTTATTTCCATTCCACTCGAACATACTGGCTTAGTGAATGGATTATTACAATACAAATATAACCATGTCCTCAGCATCAACCTGCGTCCTGGGTTTCATTTTCTTTCAAGGAACAGATCATACTACCATTGCAAAGGTCATCAGGGTCACACTTTATAAAAAGGCTTCTAAATTACTTCAAATTATTATGGGTTCCACTGAAAACTTTTTGACACATGACTTAAAGCAGAAGAATTGACCAAATCCACCCCCCACCCCCCCCATATTGAACTGTAAACAGGATCATGCGGTCTCTTGAAATAATTTTGGTTAACACACTAAAGAGACTTTTGAAACAAGAAATTATTCTGCCAATTGAAGTACTCCAAATAATGAGTCATATGACAAAGTGTAGGCAAAAAATGAGTCGGAAATAATCACACTCGCTTGTAAAAGTGTTAATGTTGTGTGTCTGAATGATTTAAGATACATATCAGTAGCAAGCAACTCTTTATTTATAAGGCACAAGTTACAACATGTTTTACAGGAAGAAAAAAAAAAGGGAATGATGGAGACAGTTAAAACAAAACCATTAATCCACTGATTCATGACATAGAATTAGTTAAACATGCACAGTAGTCTGTACATTTGCACACACGCATACACCTATCCATCTGACTTGTAATTCACTTTCTGACTCCTTCTGCTTGAGGGAGTTCTGCCAACTATCCCCACAGGCCTCTTTAACAAACTCTCTCTGCCACTGTACATAATGTACCCTGGTGTGTGTGTGTGTGTGTGTATGTGAACTCCTCTGTGAATTGCATGTATTTTACTACACCAGCCTTTGTGCCAGGCTGCGTCATCTCTCTAATGGCTCTTTGCAATAACACTGGCAGAATTACGTCAGTTACATCTACGGGGAATCACAGAGATTCAGGAAAAGAACCACTCATGGACACACAGTTGGGTTCAACAAAAGCCCACTCACTCGACATTGTGCAACAGTTGTTATAGTCAACATTCATGCAAAAAAACCACATATCAGCTTTCAAAATATTTTTCTCACGGCAAATGACAAAAAACGAAATGATAGTCATGATTATGTGTGTTATTTTGTCCTGTTGACCAGTGAAACTATGTGATGCTGTTTACTGGAAAGAAACGTGACAGCGAGCTGAGGTGAGCACAGTTTAACCCCCCGTGACGTCCATCCTGTTTAGTTCCTCTGAGCCGTTTCCCTGAAGCAGATGCAGAGACATGAGAGCCGCCAACACAACTAACACAGAACAAACTCAACAAAAAAGATACAGATCTTGAGCACTAATATTCTTCACATGGCAACTAACCCAAACATGCTTAAACCTCCTTTTATTGCCATTTAAAAAGTACTTGCAAATATTTTATGCTTAAACTGCCAACTCAAGTGTCCAACCTGAGAGGCTGGGAGGAGAGGGGAAGCAGAGAAGAAGGGAATATTGTTTTAGGGGTCTTAATAGTATGGTCTTTGAGCGTGTTTTACGTCACTACCACCCACTGCTTTTCCTCCACATATGGTTGAGTTCCAGGAATGTGTTTCCTTAGCCTGGTCTTGATGACATGGGTCACGTCACTGACACTGCACATGCCAGCGAGAGATGGGCCGACAACTCATGGCTTAGAGGACGTAAAGGATGGATATTGGGTTCAGTGTTGTTGGGTGATAAACTTGAATTTCAATTTTTTTTCTTTTCTTTTCTTTTCTTTTTTTTTTTTTTCTAAAAGCGAAATGAGAAAATTGATACAAATTTTCTGTTGTCTGTTAAATAGGCAGCAGAAGGCTAGCTTAGCTTAGCGTAAAGTCTGGAAACAAGGGTAAACAGCCAGCCAGGCTTTGTCTAAAATGAGTCCAATGCTCACTAATTAACACATTATACAAAAACATAATTATGGGTCGGAGTCTTGCTTTCATCTCAAGGCAGGGACGCGACAGTAGCAGACTAGTAGTTCCTGTGTTGAAACAAGATTTACAATTGAAGCTTTTTTTCATGACAGTTCAATAAAAGCGAGTGATGGACAAAGACCAAGGATTACTAACTTTACTTTTTTTGGCTAGATGTCTAATTTTTCTTCTCTTCATATGATGAATATGCTACACTGACTGAAAATCACTAAAGATCCCAGAATGAGCAACACTAACACAATAAAACACAAATTTCAGAAGGTTGGAAATCCCCAATTTAGTGTACTTTAAACCAAATCCAAACACTTCATTAGACAAAAATCTGACTCTTTCCCATACCATAGCATTATCCCTGAGCCTGACAAGATCTGGCTAGAGAGCATATGCAAAGTAAAGAAATCTTTATTAAATAATCCATTTCACACCCGGTGAGGCTTGGTGTAAAAACTGCCTCTGTGTCCAGCTGGAGGGGATTTGAGACAAATCTGGAGCTCAAAGTCTTCCAGTTAAAACAAAATGCGGCAGCCTGTGGATTCCCACTTAGATGCCACTTGGATGCAGCTGAATGCTAAATTGAGATATTTATGTACAGTTGGTCTGTGTTTACATTCTGTGGTGTCTACGCGTTCCAGATTTTATACCACATTTGTAGGATCAACTAATATGAGGAGTGAGAGTTCAAAAAATAACTTTTTACTGGTAGCAAGCAGACAATTTGGAAAATGCCTTTACACTGATATAAAACTGTATCGCCGAACTGCTGAGGGAACAGTGCGAACCATGAAGTCATCATACAGTGATTTAGGGTGGGTTTAAAGAATTTCATTCAAAAAATAAGATCAGTATATAAAAGTTTTCCAAACAGAGGATCGGTGTTTCTCAGTTCATTAGTTTCCATTTTTACCCACGCCAGCAGTAAAGCTGTAAAATGATAATGTTGCTCAGTCTGTCTGGATGGTCTGTCTGGTTGGGTTGGTCGTTCCACCACTTGGCTCAAAACTGAAATATCTCAACAAACTCTGTATGGATTACTATGAATTTTTGTACAGACATTTACGGTCCCCAGAGGATGACTCCTGATCACTTTGGTGATCGCTTGACCTTTCCTCTGGTGCTAAAATGAAAACTATTGCTTTTTTTTGAGATATGTCTCAACTAAATTGACGTTAGAATTGCTACAGATATCTATACTGCTCAGTGGATGAATCCTAAGTGACTTAAGTGACTTTCATCCAGTGCCACCAGCAAGTCAAACCTTTCATTTATCTTGTGCAATATCATGGTGGCTAGTTGGATTGGCACGAAATATACGAAATACCATCACGTTGACATTAGTCAGATCGTGCTGTCACCTGGTCATAGTTTCCATTTGTCCTCTGAAATTGCAGATTGATATAATCAGGAGGAAATTCATGTTGGCCGAAAAATGAGAAAAGGGGGATAACCAAGAAAAAAAAGTAACAAAATTTGTCTAGCAACCCCTCTAAAGGTCACCAATTAACATGTTGTGTCTCATTTTTCTAATCCATACATGAAGCCAAGTGTAAAAAAATTACATGCTGTGGTTTTGCAGGCCAAGCTAAGCTAACTGGCTGCTGGCTATAGCTTCTTATGTGCCATACAGACATGAGCGTTCCATCGATTTGTTCACCAAACACTTGGCAAGAAAGCAAATAAGCATATATAATGATTCCTAGAGGGGCCTGCAACCTTTTCAACTTTTACCTCAAATATATACCCAATCCCCCTGACTCAGCCCGCCCAGAAGCGAAAACTAATCCAGCTGGTGGCTTATTCATGGAAATGTTGGTGACTCAGAGTCTTACCGTGCATTAAGAAAAGCCATTGAAAAAGAGAGGGATATTTTGCCAGCTGATCTCATAGTAGAATTCTAAGGGTTAGGTAGTATTACATAATTTGGTGAGCATATGCGACCTCACAGCAGATGGCACCTCCTGGTTCCTGCGTCCAAGAAAAGATCACCTTTTCCCAGTGATTTCTCCAGCCAAACATGCACACACGCATAATGAGAAAGAGAAGAAGAAGAAGAAGTGACTGCTCCAGACTGACTGATCACCGTTGAGACTGTTATTTGTTTTTTACGGTGACTAATGCCTTTATGGAAATGTTTCTTCCTCCAAACGGTCACAAGGCTTGGGACCACCTCTGTCTCATAGCGTCCACAGTCATGGCAGCTGAAATGTATCCTGACATGTGAACGGAGTGCATTTGAGAGCGCACCTGTTTTTCTTATTGATGGGCTTGTTTATGCCATTAGCGTATTCACACGTGTTGCACTGGATTTTGAGGAAAGTTCACAGACTGCGTTATTGGCGCAGGGGAAATGTTACTGGGTGAGAAGTCATTTGATAGTGCGGACTCACTACCCTTCTGTCCTCAACACACACTGCATTGCACATCGACTGGAATGACTTTCACAGAAGCTATAAAGCTTTGAGAGAGGAGAAGAAAATCCGGCTCTTTTACATATAACACCTGGTTCTGTTTTAGGCAATGGGCTTGATTGCCTGTAAGTTTGCATGCTGTTAAAAGCACGTTTGGCCATAACGCTGAAATAATATTCGTCACTTCTACGGTCACTGGTTTGACTGGGATTGGTCAATCTTGGAATGTGTTTGAAACCCGAAATTGTGGCGATGACGCTCAAACAGCGACGCGTTTCCTACCACAGACTCCCTCCATCTGGAATCACTCTGCTACTGTGTGTCTGGGGACTGAGCTCTGTGGGTCAGAGGGCAGAGAAAGGTTTGTCATTACAACAGTGCTGAGAAATACCTCTGAAGGACACTGCTTCTCCGCTGAACCGTGGTCTGTCCAATAATAACAATAGACATAGAGGATGAGGTGTAATGGTAGCTGATGGGAATGGCAGTCACTTGTGAACAATGTGCTCAAATAAAAACATGGCAGCAGATTAAAAAAAATGAGAGAATTTTTTCCCACCATGTGAAAAAGACAAAAACAAGAGATAGATGAATAGCATATTCGCTTTCAACTCCAGTTTATATTGAGATTTATACTGTGAGTTAGTTAGCACTGTTGAACTTAATTCAACAAGTCTTCATAATTATGAAAAAATACATTGTTTGTTCATAACCTCTAGAACAATCATGTGCATCTTTCACGTTAAAATCTGATGTCATGCTGATTCATCCATCCCGACTTCCTCCTTTGCTCCCTTCATAATTGCCCCGCCCGGTGGAGGGTTTTGTTACCCAAACATAAACAGAAGTAGCTTTGGGGCAGTTGCTGAAACAGCTGATGGCACCGTTCCTCTTGGGACGACAGTCTATAATTACAACATTTAACAAAGTTAGTTGCCTAAATTTGATTGATGCCATGCTATTGGAATTATAGAGGACATTTCACCTGAATTTCAAGAGATTATTAATAGCCCAGCATCAGATACATATTTCAGTGGGCTCAACTAGAGCTGAAATATAAGCTGTACATTTGGTGGGAAAATGCAATTTACAAAAATAAAATAAAATAAATAAAATATACAACAGTTATATTTCAAGGAACAAATAGATAAATTAGTAATGTTGTAAACCCAGCTCCAAAAATGGTTGACCCTTCACATTTGACCAAGTCTAAAGTGCCAGGTGTTATAGGGGTTAGAGGAAAGGGTCAGTGCACTGGGAAGCTTGCAGGATGTGCTGTGTGAGGTTTCGGACAGAACGCCTGGAGTCAGGGGCAGGGAAACTTGAATTATAGAGGAGGGCTCTTCCAGGCACAGAGAAAGGAGCGGAGCAGAGTCTGACAAAGGAGGTGCCAGGGGTCAAGCACCAGAACTCACTATCCTCACATGTATACTTTATGACAGGTGGTATCCTGAGGTGATTATCTGTCGTATCCGGGATTATAGGATCCATATAAAGAATGGCCTTAGTCAAGTACCATATAATCTTATGGGGACCTATGGGGATACTATGACATATTCACTAAATTTAAGTATTGCTTACAAGCATCTGACTAGGCCTGAACAACAACCTAACCAAGCCTGACCTAAGCCTAAACTTCATTCATGCATTATCAAGGCTGTGTTTATAGGAAAGCGCTATTGCCTCAGGATTTTCTGGGGCTAATGAGAATAAGATGCTGAGAAGTGCTATATGCAAGTTCTTTTTTCCTCCGTCAGCAAGATGTTACAAAGCCCAGTGAAAGCAGCCACTTAACACACAACAAGAAAGCACAACTGAATAAAGTTACCCTGTGTATAGAAGCACCATTTGCCCACGCTAGCATTGCTGTGATATGCTCCACAGCAACGCTGAGCTACCGATAGACATTTGCCGAACAAATTTGTAGTATCGGTAACAGCGGTTGGCAAATATTATCATGCCATCTGTAGCTGGTCTCTACTGAAAACAGAAACATTTTGACATTATGTAGCTATCAAGTTATTTACACATCGAGAAAAGCCAGCTCCAATTCTCCATTTCGGTAAAGCAGGACCAGTATTGGCTCCACAGCTGGACTGAGAAAGAAATTCAGCCTTGGACTTATCCACTGGGACCACACGAATGACACTGATGGAGCCGCTAAAAACTTAAAAAACCTTAATGCATCTGTTACGCCTCACCTTTAAGTGACCCTAAGGGACGCTCAAGACTCCACCAGTGACCCAACAACAACTCATAAGACTCCTCTTAATAAAATATATATAATAAAATAATAAAGGGTTTATTTAACATAAAAGTGCAAAAGGATCAGGACACTAAATTAAGACACCAAAAGACACAAGAGAACATGACAAAAATCTCAGACTGAGAAGCAGGAAAACCAGCCGTCCCAATGCCGAAAGCCTCTGCCCCTCTCTTGCTGGGACCAGAGTTTTTTAAGCCTTCTTTCCCAGGCCAGGTGCATCTCAAGAAGTAATCAGGGTGGGCCTGGGCGGAGCTATAGGGGGAGACAGTACAGGAAAAGGACAAAAAACACTGGGAAGGCATGCTGCCGTAACAGAATGTTTTGATGGTCTCCCGGCTGACCGGGATTTGAGCCGGTAGGCCCCATGGCCAGTCCACCTGTTCTCTGGTCTTACCTCTGTCTTTGTCGGAGGCCTTTTTTAAACGAAAAGCATGGTATTTTCAGTGGAGGAAATTCTGGAAATTCACTTTCACCTGAGTGCTGTGTATTGCACTGTGCCATCCCAATGCCTGGGCCGTGCCTGTGTGTTTATAAATGTGGGGATGACCAATAATTTAACAGGGAGGGGGTCACGTGCACTAATATGCAAGTGCACTAACAGGCATTAACATGCATGTGCTTTCAGACTGGAAACCAAAACAAAGAACAAGGAAGACTCAGATTACACATACACAGGGGGTGTGACTTCGTTCTCTGCTCAGGACGCCATTACTCCACTATATCTTTTCACGGGAAATAGTTGTTTGCTGCTATATTATTTAAAATCTCATTTACAGAACCTTTAAAGCATGAAAATGACCATCAGTAGTTCTTAGGTTTGTTATATATGGCAGAGTAAGATCATGTAATATTGTGCATTGATTATGTTACATTAGGGTGGGGCAGGGGGAGTCACAGTAACAGACTCCCTGATGATCTGGGAGGACAGTTGTGGATATTTTGGCCTGAAATCACTGCTTCACATCTGTCAACGAAATCACCATAAGTTTTTTTCTCCTTTTTTTGCCATTTTTGGACATATCAGCTTATAAAATGACAGACACGGTTTGATTTAGTGCAGTGAAAAACGAGCATGGCTTTGAATTCACTGCCTTTTCATATTTCATTGAATCCTACCACTGTGAATTTGCTCTCATTGAACTGACAGCTGTAGGTTTTTCAATACATTCACGCTGCTGTTCCAAGTATAACAAATTCCTTGGTTTTCTTTGCCAGCAATCCCAGAAAGTCAAGTATCTGCAGTTTAGGTTAGCTATATTTTCATTCCTCTTGTGGCCTCAGTTTCAGCCTGATATTCTGAGATGATGCTCATCTGTTTAAAGGCAATAAAAACAGACAATAAGACGAAAAAAGACCTTGCACTAATTGTAACCATGTGCAGCCGTTGCAAACACTGACCACTTGTGTAGCAGCAGTGTCTCTTGATGAGTCTCTATAGCACTTTGACATTCAACAGGAAACAGGGACAGGAAATGTGCATTGGCTTAGGGATGCTGGGATACATTGTACACACTCACCGCTGAATAAACCAGAGCAGAAATCCAGCAGCTGGGTGGATTTGTTTTGGCCCAGGGCTGACCAGTCCTGGGCCTAGCAAGCCCCAGACAAATTTCCTGGTTGATAACAAGCAATTTCTGCCACAACAAGCAGTGCAGCTTTGGGAAGATAGACTCTGAGTGCTATTTAAACCTTTCACAATGGTGCATAAAAGAAGCCCTCATGCCACAATGTTGCAAACAGCTATAGAGGAGAAATGGATGTGACTATTTCCAGCAGTTTTTGGCATTAGCTATGTCACGCAACATGCCATATGTAACATTTCAAAAAACAACTGACTTTAAATCTGTTCTGCAAGTGGATCAAATATGCAATGTGAAAGGAGTCGCTCACACTTATACATCCAGAATAAATTCTTACCCAACTCTACATTTCCCAGCTCCACACATCCACCAGACAGTCAGTGACTCACTGGAGAATATAACTAATCCACTACAGGAGCTTTTAGCAGCTAAAAACACAAATATTTCCCACGGGAGTTGGAGGAAAGCAAAACAGGACTGAAAGGAGAGTGAATTTGGACTTGCATTTGTGTAAAGTTCAGTGTGAAACTGAACTTTGCTCCAGAATAGACAGACCACATTGTCTTCATCTTCCATCAATCATCATTTTTTCCCCCTGTTTATAGTGGAGTCGTTGCACTCAGTAATGCAGCCTTTTCTATCTTTTTGTCAATATTGTTGAGGATGAGGTTGTCTTGTTTGAATAAACTTGACTGGAGTTTCTACTGAACAAAACTGACAGGAGGCTCTGTGCTTATGTTTGATGTGAGCACCCAGATCCGAACGGTGTGAGTGTAAAAGACACAGGTTCTGGCTGCATAGAAAAGGCTGATGAAAATGTGTATAAGTTAACACAATGTAGAAGATTAGTAAAAAATCATGGATAATGTTTTTGATTACCAAGCAAGGAAGATAATTTATAACTACTGTTAAATAATTTCCTTTTGAATAAACACACAATCATATTTCAATAAAGGGTCATTAAAGGTTTGACGGTTTTGCATCAGTATGTTCTCAAATGTTTTCTGATGGAGACTGAAAAATGAAATCTCCAGACCACATTATTTATTCCAAACATGCACAGTACAATCTACATCTGCAGCTGAAATGAATAAAATCAAACGTCTTGGCGAATTCTGGGAAAAGTAGGTAGCCAGTAACTGCAGAGGACAAGACAGATTAAAGAGAAGCAGGTAGAGCATAAATGTTAAATTACACCACTTGTTCACAAAATAACACCTGGAATACATTGAGCATCATGTACCGAGGACATATAATAGTGTAAGACGAACCGAGCCTGGGACTTTCCTCTAGCAGTGATAAAACGTTAAAAGGTTAAAACTTCTGCCAAGCACATCAAAGGCAAAAACGGATACATTAAGCACAACTGAACACACGGCTCGGGTCAGGTACAGGGCTAAATTATAGGAGCGGTTTTCAATTATACTACAATGACGTGAAAAATAAGGATGACCTTTGGATGGTTCTCATAGTAACCTGGCTTAGTTTTCTTCTCATCTGACATGAACTTTGGAAGTTCAGTCCTACTGCAGATAAACATGAATATCTACTGCCTGTTAAATATGTGGGTCAAAAACTGGGATTGGATTATAGGCAGAGAGAAACCGTACGTGAGTGGACGGGGTCATTCATCTGATAATCTATACATGTGGCTACATAGGATGATTTGAATTTGGCCCAGTGTTTTTCCGTGAATTCAATTTCACTCTGTAGTGTGTGAAACTATTTGGCAGATGAGATTATCATGAAACCCAGTGCCAGTAGACAGAAACAAATGGGAGCGCTACCAAACTACAGAGAAGAGTCAAAGCACTTGCTGATGCAAAGCAGGTTAAAACCCACACCGCAACAATCCACAACAGCCAGATACACACCCGCGTATTTACGCCACATGGGTCAAAGGCTTATGGAAACAAAGAGAAAGTTTACTATGTGGAAAGATTCAACAGGATAGAATTACAAAACATTCCTTGTATGATGTAAGGTTTTGAATGAAAGTTTGACAGAGCTCATTAATAGTAGAAATTTTAACCCGAGTTCAAGAAGATGTTGATTATATTCTGCTCTAGTTCATATTCATGTAAACAGCAGAAACGGGAAGAGGGAAAGAACCTATCTACACAAACATGACAAATGAAAGGGATGATTGAATTTTTATGAGGAAGGGGAAATACAATACTCAATGAACTCTCATCACTCTCCTGTAGAATTGCAAGATTTCAACATTCTCAGCTCTCTCGTTAAAGGACAAGCTTATTTCTCTGTTCCATAGACCTCCGCTGTTGTCCCAAAACCATCAGGAACACATAGTTGAACCACATTGTTGCAGTGGATGACATGTTGCTTCATTAGGATGAACATGGTCACTGTTTAGTTTGAGTCAACCCCACATACATCACCCTGGAGTGTTAATACTCACTATAATACAAAACGTGTATTCATCCTCAGCTGAAAACAGCCTTACCTTTTTGAAAATTAAAATACAAAAATAAATTTGTGACCTGCTTTATGATTTATTAAGGATTTATGTCTTCAGAAGGAACCGTTATAGGGCCACAAACAAGAAAGTTGGAAAGTATTGAGGAACTACTGTACTGTTGGTTTAGTCCTACCCTAAAATAACAATGGCAGCAGTATTTGGATAAAACATTTTAATGCTGATCGCTTGCCCTCCAAAAGCCTGAATGAAACAGCATGCAGGAATAGAATGTCCAAAAAATAGAATAATAAAAGTAAAATCTATTTATCAAAGTCAAGGCAGAATGTTTTACTGCACTTTTTGGTTGGACCACAACAGCGGGGCCAGCCCTATAATCACAAATGTCTGTGACTGACTGACTGAGTGATTATAATTCCACCATTGCTCAGTCGAATACCACATGACTGAGTTGGAGTTTCCCCATTGGATGTTGCTTTTTCAAAAAGAGCGCAGAAAAGCGCAGTAGCAGTTTGTTACCTATTTGTGTTTGTGTGAGAGACAAAAGAAGGACGATATTCTGTCGCATGTAACTTTCTCTTGGAGTGATCATTTTACAAGTAAATACAGCCGAAATCACAGCACAGACTTTATCTTTAATTTATGTGTTTAGTGATTTTGTCAGACAACATTGTGGTTACAAAATCAGAATTTTAGCAGTGCAGAATGGTAGCTTAGAAATGGCTTGGAAGTTAACACAGTTCAGTATTTCAAACATGTTCCATTGTCTGACAACAGAAACAGAAAAACATGTAAATGAGAACAGCTTTACTGGAAATTTAGCTGTATTAAAATACTGTATACGTGAGCGCAGAGAGTGGGAGAGAAGCATACATAAACTGCTGAAACTGGCTGAAACTAGGCACAATGTGACTGCTAGATGTCCCCTGTGTTTGTTTTCCCTGTGTGTCTTTACCTGTGCCTTGTCCTCATTGTGTGAGTGTATGCATGTGCTTCTCAACAGGGGCGTGGCGCAGTGCTGACTACCTGGCACACCTGTTACTCATCACTCATCAAGCTATGTATAAGAACCTCAGCTCTTCACTCACTCGTTGCCAGATTGTTCTGTTCTCAATGTGGTAACTCTCCAGGCCACCTGTGCTCGAGTGAAAGGAATCTTGTTTGATTGCTTGTCATTGTTTTTTGGGAAAATACTCACCAGTGTCTCTCCTCACTTCTGTTACTGCCAGAATCAGCGCAGTGCCTGCTCCTGCTGAAGATCCACCACCATTACCTGCCACTATATACTACTACACTGCTGTCTCCACGCCCAATACTCACCCTCACTCGCCGGCTTTCCACCTCCACCTGGATCCTTTCCCCCCCTGCACTCCCCACTAAGACTCTCCCTTGCATTTTCTGAGTTTGGCTTATGCCAATAAAGAACTTTTAGTACATCCATCCTGTCGTGTCTGTATCTGAATCTGCCCTGGGGTCCAAACAGAATTTAATTCCAAATCGTAACACAATGCATATAGGAAGCAATGTTGTCAGTAAATACATCAATAGATAAAAACAGAATACAATAAGCTCAACATACCTAGTAAAATATAAATACAACTATGTCCTAAATTGTGCACATTGACCATACACAGCCCCGCAATATACTAGGTTTTGACTTAGTCTCGTTTTTTTTGGTATGAGGATGGATTAAGAGTCAGCGACCATGTAAGTGGTGCTGTGAGGCTGAACTGCAGTGATTGCTAACATTAGCATCCTACCATACTCAACATTTTGTACTTAGGACCAAACACAAAGTACAGCCGAATGTCATTCATTTTGTAGGTATTTGGTCATTAACCAGAGTATTGGACAGATTGAAATTTTGACCTAATGATGGCGCAAGATGGAAAGTTAAGGAATCACCAAGGGCATCACAATTCATTTTGAGGGGTGTATGGAAATCCATCTAATAGTCGTCTAGACATATCACTTAAAACCACAAATTCCAACCTGGTGCTAGAGGTAAAGTTAGGGGATCAGTAAGGGTTAAAGGGTCAACCATACAAAAAAGGTATTAACTTAATGAATGCAATATCCAAAAGCCCAATAATTTAACTGAGTTCAAATGCACCAGGGTCAAATATGTGAGTAGACATGATTGTTTCAGAGAGTTAAAATATGGGAAACCTGTAGTTTTGAATTTCTGAAAACATCTCGCAGGTACCACAGGATAAATGAAGCCATTTTCCCTGTCATGGTACAATCAAACTACAGGGACCATGACCTCTCAGTATTTGCTCCATAAAACTTGGTTTGTTTGCACTGAACCTGAAGAACCAAGTCGTAAATTCTCACAAGGGATGCCACCTGCTGCACCGGGTTCAAGCCTCACAAAAAAAAAAGGGGGGTGCGACGCAAAACATCTGAGGTCACCTTGTTTGGACCGAAACAGGAAGACCAAGAGTGAGTATCCAGCCTCAAGTCACCACTTAGCTTTTATTTTGAATCACTTTGACTGATCAAATAAATACAAAAATATAGGTTGTGATTAATCCAGCCATGACCCAAAACAACAAGTGGTTTCTGGCCCAGTTTTGGGGAAATCTTCAATAAAGTGTGAGACACTGTGACCAGTCCCATCAACTGCACTTGGGAGAACCTGGGAAAACCTAGAAACTGCGCAACAGGGATGACGAAGACAAGAGGCCAAAAGAGGGGACTCCCAGCAACCCATAGAGACTTTGCTTCATGTTAACTCAAAATCCATCACTTTCATGGAACACAGATCACAAGAGAGCTCAGGCTTTTCTGATAAGACGGATCCAACACAAACACTGATGTCATCATAAATATGGCCTGAGCAAGAGCCTGCTAATGACTGATTGCTGATTATTCATTCGACGTCATGGACCGAAACTCAAACGAGATAAATACGCAAGCTTGTTTGACACGCAACACTTTAACCTTCTTTTATATCATATTATTCACAAATCAAATGGGAGAAGATGAGAGACTGTCTGAATTCCAGCATTGAAGCTCTTTTAGTACACAGCCATCTGAAATCTCCCTGGACTGTGTGGCTTGATTTCCAGATTTCTGTCATCCTCAAGGCCAAAATCAAGAGAGCAAACAACAACTGTGGGAGAATGGTAGAAACAGAGAGAATCAAAATAAAACTTTTAGCTTTTACTCAGTTTCAGGTCTAATTGTTTGTGGGCCTCATCTTCTTCTGAGCTAATACAAAAGATTAGCACAAAGCGCCACACCCAGCAATACTGTATACTGGAAGAAACGTATTTATGTCCATTGCTCAACCTTTTCAAACATGTTGGAGCTGGAAAATGTCCCAGCTAGCTTTGGCACGTGCAATCAACTTACAACATACTCAACAAAATAAAATTTAAGCTTTAGGAACATCTTGCTGAATCTATTCTGCCAAATCCATAGCGCAGAACTCCACTTTTAAATCTAACCACTGTAACATGAAAGTTTCTGTAACAATGGTGTCTACTTAGATCATGAAAGGAACAACCGAGAGTGTAACAATGGTATTGCCTGTGTTATTGTACTTTGTTGCATGGTTTTCTGGCAGGTAGCTGCTTGAACGGGCCCTAATAGGATCAAGGAAGAAAAGCTGACATAAAAAATAATCCAACATAACAATTTGCATATTCTTTAACGATGAATGGTACAGTTCACCAGATGTCACCGCTGCACTCTGGACACGAATTCTGTAAGTTGCAGCGCTCGGCTGTGCTTCCACAGCCACACAAAAGCTCTTACCAGGTGCCAAGTAAGCAAGGATCAAGCCTTTAGCCACCCACATAGGGAGCAGGACTTAAGCTTTTTCTCCGCTTTGTGATAATGAACACTTCTTCATGGGTAGTGGTGAAAAATTCAGTCAAATCATAAATCCTGAGTAACATTATGATTATAGGAAAAACAGATTTTTGCAGCTCATGACTTCAGGATGAAAGGTATAGGCATGAAAGTGGACTTCAGCTAGCTAGACAATAGTTAGTTTATGATGTTTTCATTTTTCTCCACATCAATTTAAATCATGAAATTGTAATCACGAATGCTGGCGTGTATTGACCCCAGGACAGTCCAGTGCATGTATTATTTCTGTCCGGCAAATGAGTCCCAGAGGTCTTGCCCTGCCCAAGAGAGTCCCAGCCACAGGGCCTCTGTGCCAGGGCCCAGCTCATAGCTCATCTGCTGTCTAGACCGCCTCCAGGCCTATCTAGCCACAGCCTGAACCAGCCAGCCGGACGGCATGCATCTAACATCTTTTTTGCTCCCAACTGGCCACAGCACGTCACAAGAAATCTGCTTTCATCAGAAGAATCTACTTCCAATTACTTCCAGAAAACAGATTTTACTAGTTTCCATGAATGCTAAACGTGTTCCTGCACTTTACAAGAGCTGACTGCAGGACAAATTAAAGGGATATCTTTATATTTTGGATAATGCACTTTCTTGCTTTCTCGCAAAAGAGTTACACATTATTCTTGTGCGTGTGTGTGTGTGTGTGTGTGTGTGTGTGACCCCGTCCATGCCCCACAGTAACTACATCCTTGCTCCCCTGGCTAGCTTTATATTACACTAATATACAGATATCAGTGGTATCAACTCTCTCTGAACTCCATCTTCAATAGTCGGATAGTGTTTGAAACCCCCCCCACACACACACACCTTTCTGTTGTCGCACAGGGGGTGTCTGCTTCGACCATTTTCTGTAACTTTCCAAAAGTGACGAGCCGACGTTCACACCCACTTCGAGTCGCCAACTGTTTGATTGAACTTGTCTCTCTCTGTTTTTTCAATTGTTACACCACTATTTGTGGCACTTTTTAATGCGAACAAACGGGCACAACACTATGAATGCCTTCTGGGAGAGACTGTCTGAAGATATGCACCGTTAACCCCTGTTCTTAAACAATACTGAGCCTCCCACCTCTCTATTATGACCCGCTTTTCACTCCGCTATCCAGTGTGGCCTTTCGGAAAGACTATAAACACATTTGATTTGCTATGTGGTCGGACAGCACGTCTTAAGAACTGGTTGTGAGAGACCATAAATTGGCCCTCTCGGCAAGAAATCAAATTAGCATATTTCCAAAAAATGCAAACTATTCTGTTCAGCATTCACGCGTAATGTCAAACTGTAAAATATGTTATTAAAAAAAACATAAAAGCTAGAACATCTCCATCATGGTAGGAGAGGTCGTGTGACTCAGGTCCATAGTAATACTAATCTATAATGTTGTCACCTGATTGTCATTACTGTAAATCTACTTTATTGGTCTATTCTGTACACATCATATCTATTGCATGTCTGTCCATCCTGGAAGAGGGATCCCTCCTCTGTTGCCTTTCATGTGATTTTCCATTTTTTCCCATTAAATGTTTTTGTTTAGGTAGTTTTTCCTTGTCCTATTTCAGGGTCTAAGGACAGAGGGTGTCATAATGTACAGAATGTTAAGCCCCTTCAGGTGAATTTATGATTTATGATATTGGGCCACATTAATAAAAAATTTGCTTGATTCCGAACAGGGCAAAAATTGGGCCGCTTGGTTTAAAAATGCTGCATTTGATATCTGCACTAAAAAAAAAAGAGACATTATTTCCTGGCATAAAACAGCATAGCTTTTCACAAATCTTTGTATAGGTTGTTTTGGTTTTGGCAGCTCACTCCTGAGTCCCAGGTGATAGTTTTTGTTACCTGCTGTCATGAAGATACATCATAAAACGTCTCAGCTCTAAGTTTAGGTCCTGCTGGATTTTTCATGTTTGCATGTCTCTCTCAGCTGACATCTGAACCTCTTGAGAAATGTCTGTGTGTGATCACAGCCCGTCTCTGTCCAGTCTTACAAGGCCTGAGCATCAAAGATGGTTGTAAATGTCTTATAGATGGGTGAGAATATCTGGGGGCAAAGGAATGTAACATGTCAAAAATAGATACACAAGCTGAGTGACTTATTCCTGAAGAAAAAGTCCCCCCTCTAGTAATCTCTCAGGTTTTTCCCACACTCTAAACAGTGTTACGGGAAAAGGGGGGTTTAATTGTGTATGTTCTACCAACATAATGTTTGTTAAGATTGTTTGAAGCACTTTACAGGCCCTCGCATAAAGCTAATGGTGCAGCAACTAGCTAGTTTTTCTATTGTCAATATCTCTAACCTTTTGTCATCTACTTCTAGGAATTATCCACAACGTCTGCAACAAAAGTGTTCTTCGAATTCTGCTGCGTATGAACCTCAATGGCTCTCACTGTCATTTAGTGTTTACTCTTTATATTGCCTTAATGATTTTTACGGTCTTTTTACTTCCTGTGACCGAGGTTGGGGACAAAGTCACCTTAGACTCCTCTGAGCTGCCAAACAACGGCCAGACTTGTATCTAGACAACAACAGCGGAAAACATCCAGTCTGGAGTAGATTCTCTACAGTCATGTTTGTAGAGGTCGCTATTCAGTAAATACAAGGCTATGTGGCTTTGGGTTATATTGGGTGATCTTTCGGCAATAAGTACTGTAGTTACAGTACCAGCTGGCATTGTAGCCAGCCTCAGCTGGATCCTATGAAAAAAAGGTAACTTTATCAGTGATGTTATATTAGCACCTTGGTATATGTACAGTCTAAACACAGCAGGAATTTAATTTTGAATTAAATTGAAGCTCAGCGAGAGCACTCTTTGATCAGAAGACTGATATTTATTGACTTAATTACTGTGCTTGTTGCTCTTTGCAGAAAGGAGGCGTCTCAATCCACTCCTGAACTTCTGACGGGGACACAGGGCTGAAGCTTTCTCACCCACAGGTTTTTTTCAGTGTCAACAAGTCTTCACCCTGTTGTACGCTAGCAGAGTGTGTGAAACATACAGTATTTGCTATGTAACTGTATATTCCACCGATACAATGTTGCTGCTGCGTGCGGAAGAAAGCAGCTTGGACAGCTTGTAGTTAGAGACTGGGCTTCTTACCAATGTAAACCACTCTTGAAATGTCACTATTTCTTTTTGCCCCCTGGCCAACATAAACCAACTCATGACATCACAACTTCACAGCCCCAAATCTGCCCCAATAAAACTGCCTTTCAGGAAAAAAAACAAAAAACAATATATATTGTAGTATAAAACATATTTTTGTAGGAATAAGTATTCTCTTTTATCAAACTCCTAACTTGCACATTATTTACACTTGCCATGGCAGATTTAAGGAATAGTTTGACAGTTTGTGAAATTAGATTTGCATTCTTGCCAACAGTGAAAAGGTAGATATCATTCTCAGATCCGTACAGTAAATATGAAACTATCACCAGCAGTCGGTCAGTTTAGTTTAGCATGATGAATGGAAATGTCGAAACAGCCAGCAAAACACTGTCCAAATGTATGAAAATCTGCCCAGCAGCTCACTAATCAACATTTTATATGTCATTTGTTTTTTCTGTACAAAAACTCAAGCGTGAAAATGAACATTTTGTGGTTTTCCGGGGGTTAGTGCTAGTTTTTCCCAGAGCTGTATCGTCACTGTGACTCCAGGAAATGACTGTACCTGGCCAAGAAATAGTATGGCACATAACCAAACCAGAAAATCTGGCTACATAGTTTCCCCATGTTTACGGTAAGCTAAGGTAAGCTTAGCTAAGCTTAGCTAAGCTAACCAGCTACTGGCAGTCTAGATTCATATTTACTATACCAAACTCTCATATTTGTACACAAAATATGAAGCTACAGCCAGGAGTTATTTAGCTTAGCTTATCATTAAGACTGGGAGACTGGAGGAAACAGCAAGCTTTGCTCAAAAAGCTTGTAGGCAGATTTTATTTTATTTATTTTATTTTTTTATTTAATTTTTTTCTGGCTAGCTGTTTCCTCCTCTGCTAAGCTAATTGTCTCCTACAGTAGCTCTAGCTTCTTATCATACAGACATGATAGTGGCATCAATCTTCTCATCTAACTCTTAGCAAGAAATTGAAGTTGTAGTAGGCTGTATTTTGCAAAATCTTGAGCTGTTCCTTTAAATCGAATTTATAGAATTACAGAATAAACACTTATCCAAATACGACTCATCACAGAGGCTCTGTGAGCAACTTGATCCATAGCTTACTATCTCATTTTTCATACCGCTCCTAAAAGTTATGCTTTTTGTAGTCACATTAGACTTCTTTTTCATCCATCCATTCACATGCTGCCGATCTCTTAGTGACTTTCCCATGCACAGTGAAGTCTGCCAGCGCAGTAACAATAGCCTTGGGTGGAGTGCACAGCTGAGTTGGAGTCTACAGCATGTGCTTTGATTGCTGGAATAGCAGACAGAGTGAGGAGCCATCCTTAGGAGCTTTTGTTACTTATTGAATTGTCCAAGTCAGTGCTCCAGACCTGGGTCAAAAACTGTCCAATAACATATTTTTTTTTAGCTGAAACTTGCATGAAAAACAGAAAAGTGGTTGTTTTGAACATTTATTGCATAACTGTACATGATACTCCATACCTGTCAAAACCATGTAAATTGTATTTACTCAAAATCCTTCTGCTTTGAGTTTTCAATTTGTCTGGCATCTAGAAACATAACCAATGCAACACTTGTTGAGTCTTTCTATGGTCTGTAGGCTATTGCTCTTTCTTACTTTCCCTTTTACTCACTACTGCACCTCATTCTCTCTGCTGCACTGGCATCAACACTGGGCTTTGAGAGGCCTCCGGAGAGGGGGGAAGCATGGGGGAAACTTGGAACAATATATTGTAGGTAAATAAATGCTCTGTCTGAAAAAGAATGCCTTTCCAAAACAGACCCAAGGCCCCTCAGAGCAGCATGTGCCCCAAATAATGCCCTAATTACTCCACTGATAATATGATAATAATGCTTCGACCTCTTTCGAAGTCACTGGGTTCACTGCGCAAACAAGGACCAGCACTCTGAGAATGAGGGAATATCATCTGGGGCCTTGAGGAGACTGCACGTGAAGAAACTGTGTGTGTGTGTTTGTGTGTGTGGGAGAGAGAGGGGGAGGGGGAGAGAGACATGCTGTAGAAGTACAGTATTCTATTCAATTCCAGCTTTTCCACAATGAAACTCAACTTTTGATTACTCTGTTTGGTTTTGGATCAGGAGCCTGCTGTCAAATAAACACGAAGACGGTGTGAAATGCTGTAAAGCAGGTGTATGTTAATATAATCTGATGATATGGATTATAATATGGGTATAAACCTGGGGAAAGGATCCCAGCACCGTGTCGATCAGAATCTTTGGCTGGCGGACTGAGCTGGCTTTAGAGTAGCCTGACTATTGATACCAGATGAGAGGATGAGTTAAAATATTGAGCAGATGTGATGGTGTATAGTCATAACAGGAAAAAAGGAAACAAATCACATCATATATTTATATTTATTTAACCCATTCAAATATATTGAAAGGGTTAAATGAATATTTCAGTTGCTGGGTATAATTCTGAGGATATGACTTATAAATATTTGCATAAAAAGGCAAATTTTGGTAAAATGCATGTCACAATCTCCCTCTGTTTAACTCTTTCACTGTTCTTGAGCTTACATGTTGTCCTAGTATGCTATTTCTGCAAATATCAAATACTGCAAAGCCAACACATGTCCAGCCTCCTGTGGAAGTTTTTCCTGTTAAATTCAAGAATCTACAGGAAAAAGACATTACTGCTTAAAGTCCTGGCCTTAGCAAAGTATTGGATCAGGTCTAGGAAGTAGAAATATTCAACTAATCTGTCATGATTTATCCGCTAACTGACAACTTTCCATCCCAGTGAAAACCTTCAGTATACTAAGGCAGGACAGCAGTGGAGAGTGTAGGAGCTGAAAATGCATGGACGGAGTGAACCAGAGGAGAAAATCTTTGCTGTGCACCACTCTTGAGTGATATATCCCTTCCACCAATTCCAGCACCTGAAAAGTCCATCACTTCCAAGAAGATTTTTGGGAAAGCACCAGTTGTCGGCAACAGGAGAGGAGGAGAGAAAAGAGAGCGAAAGAGAAGAAAAAGGGGGAGGAAAATTGTTCCTGCGTCACGTTGCTTTAATTTGTTCACCAGCTGCCAATGAAAATTATGACCTGTAGAAGGGTTTTTTTTTTTCTCTCTCTCTCTCTCTCTCTCTCCTTTGGCTCTGCATCTGCCCCGGCAAACCACACAGTTGGAGCCACACACTGAACAAGTGTAATATTTACAGTATAATGAATACGACAAAGAAGACTGATAGGACACATGGACCCAGCTCTCACATTGATTGTGACTCATAACAGGCTGGCTGGCTTTATGTGGATGTCCTGACCAGTGACCAGAGGAGAATGTGGGAGGTGTACATTTAATCACCTGTACATGCAGCTGATCAGACAGATTGATTGTTGAGTGTTTAATAGAGCCTGACAATTTCATTCAATCAATCATTTTAGGATAGTTTCAAATGAGAAAATGTCAAATATTATCATAAATCACATCCATATTAGAATCAATCTACATCACAGCAACAACATAGCCTCCATGATAAAGAGCTGTATCATTATTATCTTTTGCTTTTGAGATCCCATAATAGTCATTTAATACGCTCCATCCTCCTTACTAATCAAATGTTGTCCTCTCACCTCACGTCCTACAGCTGCACAAACCTAAAAGCACATGTCTTGGTGAGAGAGAAACCAAACACAAACGTTTCCCAATGATGCTGTGTTTCAGGTGGCAAGGAGGGGCTGCGCGTCTACCTCCGAGGCAGGCGCACTTCCTGCGTCGTCCGCTGCAATATATAAACCCGCAAAGACCGGACTTCTCCTGAAGCCCTCACAAAGTTCGCAAAGCGCAAAAACTCCTCACTCGCAGCCAGGCAGCCCTCCCTCTCCCTCCAGTCCACTACCGAAGCTTTAGCGGTGATACAGCCTTGGCCAACGCAGGCACAAGGTACCGCTGCGCAAGAAAAAGGTAGGAGCAGATTGTGTGAGGGAATGTCACTGGTATTTCTGTTCCTGTGTTGTGAAGCACGAGATGTTTGAAGATTGGTTTCACTATGTCTGAACTTACTTCAAGTCCGTCTTGGTTTCTTTTTCAGGGTAATCCAGGACCCGGGGAATTCTGTCTGCAGTCTCCTGAAGCCAAAAAAAAAAAAAAAAAAAAATGAAACTGCAGTTATTTGTCATAGATCTAATATTTCTGTGCATATCTTGCGGAGCAAGTGCATTGGCAACGAGTATTCCTTCTGTGTCCACGTCCCTGCCAGCCGCCAATTTCACCGGTCTTGGTGCAGCGCACAGCTATGGAACAGACACCACGACTATTTCTAAAAGCAGGAGGAAGCGTTACATTAGTCAGAATGACATGCTTGCCATTCTTGATTACCATAACAAAGTGAGAGGGAAAGTGTTTCCCCCAGCATCCAACATGGAATACATGGTAAGTGAAAGCTTTCATTCATTTTTATTGAAGTATGTTTTTCCAATCACTGCATGGTTTTACTGCAGCCATATATTGTATGTCCTCTGTTTGCATTGTCATGAACAACCACCATCAAGTAAAAGATAGATCAATGATTTTTCATGGAAACCGATTGAGAATACTCATCTGATTTGTAGTTCTATAAAAAACGAATCTATAAGAAAAGAAAGTGACAAATCTCTTTAAATGTTACTTGGCACCTTCAGCTGTTATGTAGATTGCACTGTGGTAGACCACCAAAGTAGCCTGGTCACTTCCAGAGGCAGAGGGGTCATGTATGGTACTAGTAGCCTGCTGGCATTGTAGTATGGAGAGAACAGTAATGATCAGTTGTAGACCCGATAGACATGATGGGAAATATTTTTATATAGAGTTGCAAATCCCAAAGCTGCTAAATCAGACTTTTAATTTCACATACAACATGTATTTTATCATTATTTTACATATGTAGCAGTATAATTCTCTTAAGCACTTAGCAATTTCAGCTGACAACATAATAACAACATTTATGTTTAAAATTGGCATCATTTCCACTCTCTGTTGATGTATTAACAGTAAAATACATTAGGGGGAGTCGCATCCCCTGATGAATGAACATCTGTAGAGTGAAGTCATCAGAGGACTGCATCGGGCTCCAGGCACAACCGTGTGTCTGTGCAGCTATTCAAGCCGCTTTCATCACAGAAAAGATATATTCGGTGAAAGAATTACAGTACATGGGACACTAGGCAGCTAACTTTCTTCCTCTTATATAACCGATCTGATGGATGACTTGTGCACGCTGCCATGGTAACACCTGTAACAGTGCTATGAACTCATAAAGCGCTGACTCTTATCTCGCATCTCGCTGCTGATCTAGTGTTGATCTTTTTTGTCAGTTATGTAATGTATGGCTGTCCGTGTTCATAGCATGTCTCTCTGTGTGTGTTTAGGTGTGGGATGACACTCTGGCTAAGACAGCCGAGGACTGGGCTCATGCCTGCCTGTGGGAGCATGGGCCACCTCACCTCCTCAGGTTCCTGGGTCAAAACCTCTCCGTCAGGACAGGACGGTGAGTGACCTTTGACTCCCCTCCCCCTCCCCGACATCTGCTGCTTCTCTCAGGGATGACTCTCTCTCAGCAGTCATGGTCGCTGCCTTGCAGCCCCCTTCTTCTTTCTCCTTAAAGTTTTTGCACTGTGACCCGGTGACTGCTTGAGGAATGCTCCTGTGACCCTTCAAATAAACAAAAGCTGTGTTTTCAGCCATGACCCATGAGGACAAAGACGCATCCTATCAGTAGGTCTCGACTTTTCCATTTGGAAACACAGAGCACCTTCATGTGTTCCTACACTTTTAGATCTTATTGAGGAACAACATGAGACTCAAGGGAGTACAGCTTATTCTGACTGGTCGTTGTGTCTCGCTGAGAGTTCTACAGTAAAGTTATTTCCTTAAAAAACCCCACTAGACCTACGTAGTGAAACCAAAAGGTTTTATTAAATCTAGGAGGGGCCGGAGCCAGCGCTGTCAGACAAACGTCAATCTCAACAAGAAAAATGGATAAAAATCTGCAAGTCAGCATTCTGCAGTACAGAGCATGCTGGGATAGCTTACACAAAATAACTAAACATAGTGCTGGAGAATTTTCAAGTGTTAAAATTGCTGTCTGGCAACAAACTCTGACTCTCTGGAGCATCTTCAGAATTACCCTGTTGACATTTGAAAATGCAGCCATGTTTCTATCAGTCTCATGTGCTTGTGACGCTGCACACAGTTTACATTCTAATGCTGAACTACAGGCTGTTTTTTGTTACTGTGGTGAAACCCATCCATTCCAGCGCAGTCTACACTGTGACAAGATTTTGGAAAAGTTTTAGCATCCTCTCTTCACCTGATCTGCACGTCCAACAAACGACCTCGAAGAAATAAGAAAGGAAACTTCAATAATTCGATTGAGATCCATAAATAATATGAAAAAAATGATGGGAAGGAAACTGAAGTACCTAGAGGGAATGCACGCACATCTGGAAAAAAAAAAAAAAAACTTCACGACCATTGGAAAAAACAGAGGAACAGAGGCCAGATACAAATTCAGGAGTTTCTATTTAATCACTGTTTTCATTTTGCTGTTGCCAAAATTGCTGATGTGAGTCAGTGTCTTCAAGGTTTTGTTCCATCAATCCTGAATACACCTGCACACAACCTAAACTGTCATCTCAGTACACAGAACAGTAGTATTTTGACCATGAGTCTAGTGGACAAGGTCAGTCTGAATTGGTGAGAATTATGTCGCTCACTATCAGTGATATATACAGCATCAGTTATTGATTATGTCTGTCTTTTGTTCACAGTTATCGATCAATTCTTCAGCTGGTGAAGCCATGGTACGATGAGGTCAAAGACTATTCTTTTCCATATCCCCGTGACTGCAACCCTCGATGCCCTCTCAGATGCTATGGGCCCATGTGTACCCATTATACACAGGTACGCAGACAGCAATCAGTATTAAATGTGATACTGTTAGCTGTTAGCTAATACTGTTGACTGACTGCTGATGTGTGTTTTGCAGATGGTGTGGGCAACGTCCAATAAAGTTGGCTGTGCGGTTCACACGTGCCACAATATGAATGTATGGGGTTCAGTGTGGAAGCGGGCAACATATTTAGTTTGCAACTATTCGCCTAAGTAAGTATACTTCAGTCGATCTGATATAATGTTGGTTACATGCGGTAAGGAGGCCCGTTAATTCTGGTGAACCTGTTCACCTGATGACGATAGGCCGACGACAAGCTTAATACCAACACAGTCCACTCTGTTCTGTGCCGAGTTGTGAAATGCCACCCATGTTGCTGAGAGATTCAGATAACCCCTGATACAAGCCTGTGAGCCGGTACTGCATTACCAAAGCTCTGGAGACCCACAAAGCAGAAGACAAATTCTCTCTCAAAAAAAAAAAAAATTCCAGGAATCAAAGCCCGTCTGTACTTGTGACTGACTTGTGACCTAGGCTCTTTAATCCCACTGGTTTAAGACATATGTAAGAGTAGCAGGCTCAGGACACTGATGACCTATTTTAGCTTGCTAATGGGAAATGTGGCCTCCCTTCTTTGAGAAACACAGTTGTGGGTTTGGACACAATAACATTTGTGACCTGCAGAGGTCACCGTTGTCATCATCTGCAGGTTTTTATACTCTTGACAAATCAATTCTTACTGCCAGGTCCATTGACTCTACGTGTATCTGTCTTTCAGGGGTAACTGGATCGGAGAAGCTCCCTACAAAGTAGGCGTGCCCTGCTCCGCCTGCCCCCCCAGCTACGGGGGCTCCTGCAGCAACAACATGTGCTTCCCTGCTCTCAAGACAAACTACCTGCACTGGTTCAAATAAATACAGGTCTCCTCCTGACATAAGCTGACAACCTACAGTACCACAGAGACATTATTTTAATCCCGTAAGGATTTGCACAACAGTCGTGGACCACACTATTTTGTATATATGGGCTTATTTAAAGACACAAACATACATTTGAAGGCAGCAGACAATTTAGTGTTGATGACTTGTAAATAAACTGTAAATTAATTTGTTACTATTTTAATTGATGAAATATAATTTATATGGAAAATGGGTCCTTAAACACAGTATATACCTTATGTGGTGCTGCATACAGTTTTGTTTCTACTATATTTGTTTACCATTGACAATGTGGTAATTAAGGACACAACACCATCATAGCTGCTCATACCTGCTCACTTTGGTGCTACGGGCATCACACCTTCATGTTGTGTGCTCTGCCTTCACAGGAATGTTGCGATGTAAAGATCAAAGCTTTTGACCTGAGAGGGAAAACCTACGCTGGCGGTTTCGGCTCAGTAGCCGCTGTCGACCCTGCAGTAGGTTACAAACTTCACACTCGTGTCTATTCGCGATTTCCATTTCTATCTTGCAACAAATTGGCAAAAGGTTTGTTGGAAAAAAAAAGTGCACTTACTGTAACCCAAAAGCATATCACGGCTGTATACAAAAAGGAATATACAACAATGACACAGGGAAGTCTTTTTTTTTTCTTTTTTTTTTACCTCCCTCTGTTGTCAAAAGTTTGTTTCTTCATTTAAACGGTGCATTTTAATCTGCACTGATTAGGTTGTGTTTCATTAAAGGCATCATCTTCATCTTTTGGGGCATTTCACAGGTTTCATTTATATTTCACATACCATAAGTCTGACCCACATATCTGTTTTATAATCATATTTGGTATAGAGTATATTGGTATACTGTATACCAATGTATATAAATGTCTTGGAATATTGGACAAATGCAGTGTTTGTATGTTGTAATGATCTTTTCACTGATGTTGTAGCTATGGTTTTGGAGTTAGGCACTCAAGTGCACCTTAATTGTTTGTATATTTTCCAAAGTACCAGGAAATTATTATTTTTTGTACATGTAGATAATCATTACACCTTGACTATCCTTAAACTTCAAGTATTCTATAAGTTATTCATTTTTATATGGGAAAATATTTAATTGTTATCGACTTTTTTTTTATTGTTTTGTAAAAGGATTGTACATATATCTATACAATTTAAAGGTACTGAATATGGTTCATTTGCATGTCAACTTTTATAATGGTGAAGAAAATTTACCCTAATGTAAATCAAGTTGGTAGATTTATACGAACTAAGCACTAGCGCAATATTGGCAAGTAAACGCTTCAACCCTTCAACTTTGGCGAATGGCTCGGAATTCCCCAAATCGGGGACAGTTTCTCAGTACGATCCAACACTGAGAGGGACTTAAGCACATATCTGCAGTGTAATGAAAACATAGTCAAGAAGACATGAAAATGTTGATTTTGATTTAAAAAAAAGAAAAACTTTAGTGGGATATAATGCATTGCAAAACAGGAAATGAACATTTTCCGCACTGACTGTATTTAAATCAATGTCAACAACAAGCTATTTATGCAGTGAACTGTGTTTTTCTTGTTGTGCTTTGTATTTGTAATAAAACAAGAACACATACAAACAGACTTGTATATGTTTTTATTTATTTAAAAACTTGTCTAACAATAGTGTGGTGCTCATTCAGTGCCAGAGTTCACTGTTTGGAGTACAGGGGGCAGCAGAGATCAGGAATTAAAAACAACACTGACATATGACAGCACTAAGTTGACACGTGAGCATGAGAGCAAATGAAGAAAGGGGCAAATGTCTTTTGCTTTTAATTTAACAATGTTCCGGCTTTCCATTCAATTAAATTACAATGACTTTTTTTAGACGTGCAAAGGCTGAACCGTGCGTCCAAACAGGACTTGAGGCTGCAGGTAGGCGATACCTACCTGTGGGCCCTGTGTGGCGGTGGGCTGCTCGGTGAGTGAGTCTTTCAAATCAAATCCGCAATGAAACGTAGTTAAATATGAAGATGATGCCGTTTGAGCCACTGCATCCATACATCAATTCACTTGATTCATGATATTCAGCGTTCGATACCACGACGACTGAATACTACCAGTGCGGTGCCCGTTCAAAATGTTGCCTGTCAGAAGCTTCTTTGTTTGGTACAACTCAACCCATGTTTGCCTCGGGCCAAAACAGTATCATTGTCCATTGTCTGTGCTGTGTTGTCTGAGATGTCCGAGCTCTTCCTTGTGTCTCATATTGATTTGAGGTTTTCATTTTCAATTAAACAATGCCATTGCAAAGTCCCGCATCCTGCATGTTTAAAAGCTGAGAGGGAGAAGAGAAAACATGTCAGGGCTACAACTGAATCCTAATAAGTGAAGGTTGACTTTGGCCCCGTCCATCCATGTCTACACAAATGAACAGACAACTGATAGGGTTTCAGAGGACCCTCTTGTTTGACTTTGGCCAATGAAACCATTGACCTCACTGAGAGGGAGAGACAGGGAGCAGAGTGGAATGCTGGAAGCAGAAAGAAGGGAGAATGTGTCACTTCGAAAGCCCTGGATAAAGACGGACATTTTCCTGCAATACAGCTCTAACATTAAGTATAGATGACGATGGAGAAAGTACCAGAGGGTTAATAAGAAGTAGAGACAGACAGCGAGGTGGAACTTGGGGATGCAAAGCCATAAATGCTGGACCGATTCTGCAGTGTTGCAGCACATAGGTCTGGGCCAGACATCAACAGATTATGAAGCAAACAAATTAACAAACCAAGAAGATTATAACATGTTTTATTTGTTAGATAAACATCTGTGTTCAAGTGCAAACTGGGCTACAGAAAATATCTTTCCCCACTGAAATGCACTTTGGCAGGCTGGAGTTCAATGGCTCACATTTCATGCTAAACTTTGCATAGCGTGAGGGTTTCAAACCACTTCCTGCTCTTTATTAAGTAGCTTCATATATGCAGCCAGAACCTAACATGCCAGAGCAGTCCCTGGAACCAACAAGCAGAGAGTTTTCGAGGAACACATTAGTATGCATGGGAAAAATCCTTTTGTCTGAGCAATTGCCGGAATCAGAGCCAAACAGGTGATTGGTGGATGTTTAAAAGGCACATCAGCGGGATGAGAAGCAGGATGCAATGATGAGTTAGACAACCTGCTGTCGACATTTACCTGGCTTATCCATCAGTGGTAGAGGCAAAGCAAAGGTTAAAGATATGCATTTGGGTTAGGATGAAAGCAGCCTCTGATGGTTCGAGGATAAGGACAGAACACACCTGCAATTTGAGTGTAATTGCAAAGGAGTAACATTACACATTACACCATTAGCGATGCACACTCAATATTCTTGTGTTCAGCCGCCTTTGGACTGGTGTCATTTTTCAGCGTTTTTTTTCAATTGTAATGAATGAACATAATGTTCAATGTTTAAACATTCTGTCCATCTTTGGGACTTTTCAACTTATCTTAAACCTCTTATATACTTTGACCCAGAGAAGTGAAACCAGTCATCACTCTTTGGACATTAGTTTACATATTTTCATACCTGTCATAGTTGTTCTGTTATTGTAGGTTAGGTTTTATGCTCTTTTCAGAGCTTCTAAGACGTTAAAATTAGTGTGTGTTGTGCATAATGTTCAACTCTGGAGTGGATGACATTGTCACAGTCACTGTGGGATTTAGCTCTTCAGCTTCACAGAAGACTCAACTTTCTCAACAACTTAAACTTTAAACAGACAGTTTTCATCTTTCAAACTTTCAATTACCGTCACCCGTTAGCCTGTCTGCCATTTGACACCTGAACTTATCTTTATTACAATATGCAAGTTCTGTAACTCAAGCGAGCACTAGCATGAACTTTGCAAGCAAATCACTCAATGTGGAGCAGCTCTCCACATAAAGATATGTTTTGGGGCGATGTGTCTACACTGACTTTCAGTTGTCCTCTGTGTCTGACAGAACATGCTCTTATTATAATCAACCCAGCTGACTTGACAGGCAGTGTAATAGTTAAAGTTTTACTCATGTTACACACCTGTAAACATGTGATGAAGCTTATAATCCACTTTGTCCCAGGTTCTGTTTTGGGTTCAAAATCAACTGACACTTCAAATGCTTTCTCTTCCTTTTCAATCGACAGTTGTGTCATGTCCCGCCCTGATTTAGGTGATGTTTTCTGTTTCTTGTCATTTAAGGTTTTTTATTTTGATGTGTGTCTTAACCTCTCGTTCCAGATTTCCACTTCCTGCCATGATGTGTTTCCCTGCTCCTGTGATTGTCGACCCCGCCCCTAATGTGTCGCACCTGTGTCTCATTGTCTTCCCCTCCCAGCGTATTTAATCTGCGTGCTCCCTGTGTCCTGTGCAAGTTCGTCTTCATTTTTGGTATCAAACGTTGCAGCATCCTCTCCGTGTTCAACCTAGTGTGTTTTTGGCCAGTTTAGTTTTTGTGTGAGTCTGAGTGTGAGTTCAGATGTAGCCCATTGGATTTCTCTGCCTGTTCTAATTGATCACCCCTGTACCGAACTCGCCTGAATTAAAGTTCTGTCAAGTTTGACTGCTTTTAACTGCTTTCACCACTTACATGTCAACAGACATTTTGACAGACATTTATCTTTGAACACCAGAAAACCTGTTCAATTCATCTAACTCAAACAACTTCCACTGTTCATACACAGTTTACTACTCCTTTCACTGCGTATACTTCAACCTTCCACAACACTTCCACCTCAACTGACTTGAGTTCAACAACTACTGTGACTCGTGTGTGAACTGGTAATTAACTTTCTCTATCTTTTACTGTTGAAATAACATTTCAACTGTTTCAGTCTCTACAAGCAGTCAGCTGACATTTTGACGGCATTCACCTCTGTCCTCAACTGACTTTCACACAGACAGTCGCTTCAACCCTTTTCAGGTTTCAACAACCACAAACTTCAGGTCCTCTATTTCATACAACTTCCACTCATATTTATTTATTGAGGGGATCATCGCTTGACAAGAGCTCAGTTTACAAGACAAGAGGTTATACTGTAGGACCTCTGACTAGTGCTACTTCTTCAGGGCAGATTGGAGGCCACTTTAAGTGCTGTTTCAGCTTTTTATAATATTTGTATTTTGACTGCAACTTCAGCTTTCAAAGATTTCAAATGTTTTAACTGCAACATTTCTAGTTTACATGTTACATTTTCCCATTTTTCATAATTTTACTTGGTCTGACAGTAGTTTATGGTTTTATTTGAAGTCCTTACCCAATCCAGAGTACTTAAGAAGAATAAAAGCTCACTTGAAGACCAAGAGGAGCGGGAGAAACACGATCAGAAATATGGAGAGAAGAAACAGACAGATTTTCAGTTTCCAGTTGCTGCAGCAATAAATCCATTTTAACTGGTTCTTGCTATCAGCCTGCGCCAACACCTACTGAGGCCACGATGACGCATCTGTAAGCTCATCTGAAGGTGCACTGCTTTTCCTAATAACACATGTGAAATACTGGCCTGTCAGATAAACTGTTATTGCTAAAACAGTTTCGTCTCCATGAACTGTGAAGGCGGTGAAACATTCATTTGGAAAGGAGATGGAGGCTTTATAGGGACCACAGCAGGGTGATAGATTATTAACAGGGAGTGGTTGAGATTGGGGGAGTCTGTTTCAAAATGGGCAAGCAGCCTTCCAACTTCAATAATGGTGAGAAGTATGACAGAGAGTTTGAGTTTGAGTTAGTACAATACTGAAAGAAGGGGATAAATCTTTTGTGGAGGGAACTTGGTAATGGTTTAAAGGTTAGAGGTTTGTTGCTGTATGTTGTACAGCTACAGCTTTCCTCTCCTGTCCTTCCTTTATCATCTCTGTACTCTACAACCCCTCTGCCCTCTCTGACTTCAAGCACCAAGTGGTTGAAAACTTGGCTCCTCTGTGACTCGAGGAGGCTTCTTTCTAAATTCATTGTATTTTTTCTTTTTCTTCTGACTCTCTCGGAAACACAACAACCTTGTTTATTTTGCTCCCCTCTGAGCTCTACCATCGGAAATGCAGCCTGTGCCCGATCCAAACCTCACGGTGTCCTCAAATCTTTTCCAAAATCCACCACTGACACAGCAACATGAGGACATCAGAATGGAGCTGGAGTTAAAGCTCAACTGAGAAAAAAAACTATTTGGACACCATCTTTATTGACCTTATTGTTCAAGCATTAAGAGATTGGCTGAAAATAAATATTGAAGGACACATGCGGAGGAAGAAATGTAGATGAATGTCCATTACTGTACGCAACTCGAGGTCACCTCTGTTACTTGTTCTGGAGCAAACTGAGGCCACAGTCAGACTTCCCATTAGTCTCACAACTTTGAGGACTTCATATCCATGTTGGTGTCAAAGTTAAGATTGAGACTTAATTTTTGACATCTGAAACAGCAGTTGACAAAACAACTTCAACTCAAGGTCCTTTTTGGACTGTATCACGTGGTACCACATGGATGCGAACTTGCTCAATTGCCAATGAAGGTGATACAGTTGAAGGCCGTGGCGCAGTTGAGTTGAGATCTTTTGTCAGCTGATGTTTCCAAGGTCAAGACCGAACTGTCAAGCTCGACGAATATAAGATTTGTCTGAAAGGGGACACATGTACATCCCATATTCATATGTGTATTAGCAGGACATTAAATTGAAGACACTTGTAGGGAATCGACAGGCATATGTGTTACCTGCACTATAATCACCCTCTGAAACATTTTCAAGGCCGCCACAGGTATTTGGAATATAACTAAATCTGGGGGAAACTGATTGTATTCGTATTTGACTTGTCGTGTATAGGTCAGGTGGGAGTCTCTTGACATATGTGTTTCCCAGAGACTGATGTCAGCTACTTGAAGCATGTTTTGGGATCTCCTAAAATGTTGACATGTACATGTTACAACCCCTTTGCTACCATAAATCTCTCAGGGCAGCAGAGTTAACTGCAGGGCACGTTTTGCAGTCTTTCTTCTTTTGAGTTGGAGTTGCCCTTACTTCAAACAAGGAGTAAAAAATAAAGCGTTTCAGGTAAACAAATCATTTGTGGTGTCTCAGGTGCCTATTTTGGTCCTTCATGCTGTTTATTTAGGGCCGTGTCGCCATAACATGTGGGGGAAGGTTTCATTCTTCCCAAGTTTTCATGGTTGACTTGTACATGTACTCCCTATGCTAGCAACACTCAGGCAAGTGCTGATATTTCAAGCAATCAGCCAGATTGAAACAAGACACCGTTTCACTTGAAGCTCAGTGGCTTATGTTATGGTCACTTTTCTCGTCTAGTGACTTTTCCCTGGCAAAGTAAGCTCCTCACATGGTCTAGTCAAATATAAATAAAGCATATCTGGCATACCTCAGTGCAGATATTCCATTTTATGTCAAAGGACAGAAGCTGGTGTTATGTCATGTAACTGTATAGTCTATATTCACCTCATATGTGACATTAAAAGTAATCACATGTTCTCAACCCAATATGTCAGACCCTGGCACTGTTAAACTCCACCCCTGTGGCTATAAGAATAGCTCTGCAGTATGTCCAACCCTGAGCCAGACTAGACTTGAGCCTTCTGGTTCAGTCTAAGAACACAAACTGGTGCAAAGGTGGCCCGTGTTCTGTGTTTGCCCTCCATATCCTACTGCAGTCTTTGTCTTGGACGGCGCCACATTAGCCTCCTCGCGGGGCCTAGCAGGGACTTCAGACGAGCGACATCCTGCAGCAGCAAGACGTGGGCCAAAATCAATGTCCTCTCAGAAGCACAGTGCTGGGAAAAATGCTGCATAATCAGATGGGCTTCCCTCCTTTGCTCTCAGCTCTCTTTTATACCTGTTGTCAACAAGCTCACTGAGGCTTTGATGCTGATACTGGCTTAAAGTGCACTGACCTCTTTGCTCTCATGATGTATCGTAGCATTATATAATTCCTCCAAATAGGACATTCTGTTCAAACACAAGAAATTCACAAAAAAAACCCCCCAAAAAACAAGCGTTCTTTTATTACCTCAGCTCATAAAAACAACTGTAGGTCAAAGAGACAGTGTTTTGACATCCAAATGTGGCGAACCAGCCTACATTTCAAATCCAACAAAATGCATGATTATTGCATTCTATCTAGAAGATGATATTAGTTGACATAAGACCAGACTGTAATTTGGCGTGATTGTGAAATTTCTTGGTTTCTGCTGGTTTGCACCACAAGCAGCAGTCCATAGAAAACTTCAACACAAAGGAGAAAACACACAATTTGCCATAAAACAAGGGGAGGTTGGGGTACCCACAATTCCCCCAGCTCCCAGTGCCTCCACATGATCAGTTTACCAAAACTTAGGCCCTTTTGTTTGCTCAAGATCGGACTGAAATATACTGAGGGAATCAATAAAGTGCCTCAGACTTGCAAAATTTTTTGCCCACATTTCCCTTTGCGGTTGAAAAGTGGGGGAGCTGAAACATTTTAGTTCGTCATCACGAGCTAATTTTTGCTTTTTAAAAAAAAAAAAATTTCAACTTAATTCCACATAGAGATGCACCTATGTCTGAAAGCCATATCATGCTGTTTGTATGCTGAAGGACACTGACACCTGGTGGTTATGTGAAGAGCTTGCTGTTTCCCTGCATTTTCTTATACCATGTCCACGCATTTCCTGACAAAATTCCTTGAAAGCCTTATGTTACAATAATATCTATCAAAGGTAAAGTCACCATTGCTCAGGAGTAAAAACACAAGAGGAATTCAACTGACTGCTGTGTGTCACATGAGGACATTGTTGTACTCAATGTGATCATGTTATTAAAACATCAAATGTATACCTTGTTTAAGACGTTTCCACTGCTGCAATGGGAAATCACTGCTATTTCGTACATAGCAGTCCTATGTTTCACTTGGAACCAGCCATTGAAAAACTCATTACAACTCTAAATGCCTGCAGCAGCACCTGTGAATCAAATTACAGTGCAAGATTGTGTTCTCTGCTCACACGTGCATTGACATCTATGTACCACCAGGGGGTAGAGGCAGACAAACTAAGCCCAGACTGACCTGAAGTGAATATCTGAAGCCGCCTCCTGCTGAACACTGCTGATAATGTCACAAAAAGCAATGATGTAGAACGTCTGCCAAATGACCTTGATGCTCTTTACTCCCGTTCTCACCCCGACACCGTTCCAACGCTCTGACCTCAATTCAGCTCAACCAGAACCATTAGGGAGCAATGTGCCAGATAACGTGGGCCAACAAAAAGTGTTCTTCGAGAGTGTTTGTGCGGTTTGCTGTGACGTCCAGAGGCTGCTGTTGTGTGGATGCGGGGGTCTGGCACAGCTCATGCATTCTGCTAGGTTCATGGGGTTTCTCGCAAGACTATGCGCTGAATGGAGGTAAAGCATAGAACATGTGGATGAGCAGTGAATGTGTGGGTGAGATAGTAAGATGAGAAGGGGGCAACAGAGAGAGAGGGAGAGAGAGAGAGAGAGAGAGAGAGAGAGAGAGAGAGGAAGACAAGCAGAGGAATGGAAAGTTAATGTTTGTGTGACAGACACAAATAGGGAAAGTGTGTGTGTGTGTGTGTGTGTGTAGACAGAAACATACAGAGAGTGGGTCAAGTAACAGAAAAGAAAAATATGAAATACGACGACGGACAGAAAACAACAGATGCAATAAAAAAAAGAAGGGATGATAGAGAGAAATCTCATGAAAGGCTGCTAATACCAGAAGCCCAAGCATGAAATCATTTATATTGCTCTTCTGCAGGCACAAATAGTGTATATTTACTGGCAGGCATTGTAATAAACATTAATCAGAGAAGGTCTGGTCTGTTACAGATGGCCTGACCTAAATTACCACACTGTAAATCATAGAAATCCCTGAGCAGTTGGTAAATATTTCTTTTATCCACACAATTTCATTTTCCTATTCACGGTCAGAGACATGCTTTTACAGTCAGTCTTTGTGTATTTCAGCTGTAACCTTAATATAATATAAGTCATTTCATATCCAAAGGCCATAAAACTTATTTTGAGTGTTTAAAATAATTACATGTTTTATGTATTGACTCATTTATTTATGTTATGAAGGCATGTGTACCAACACACACACACACACTCAGTGCTCACTCCTGTCAAACACACAGACATGCACCCTGTCGCTCCTTTGCTGCCTCAACTCTCACTCTCTTACTGTCACACACACACACATACACACACACACACAGACACACACATCTAAATGTAGAGCAGCATTAATTCTGTAGCAGATGAATGAGTGTTTTCGGCGGCGCTTCCCTCCTGGGAGCTGGGAGCAAAGCGAGAGCGTTGCTATTTCAGCTGCGGTGGAAGAGAAGGGGGGAAGCCTGCCGGGTCTGACCGCAGGGAGAGGGCCGCTGCTGGGGCTGTGGCTGAGGCCCCTGCTACTGACCCAGGGAGCAGACAGTAAACCCTGGGTTTATGGAAGTTCAGAATGCGGTGGGTCCCTCATGTGAGAGCCCTTGTATCACATTTGCAGAAGTAGGTTAGACAGCAGAGGTGCCAAAAAAAAGAGAGGATTTTATACATGTCTGTAATGTCCAGCACATACTGCACTAGTGCATCTTCAAGGGGCAGTGGTGGAATGTAACTAAGTACATTTACTCAGGTATTGTACTTTTGAGGTACTCATATTTCCATTTAATGCTACTTTATAACATTTCTGGCAGATTTGAAGAACTTCTGTTCTTTCCCTTCTTTAATTTCTCAAATTGTATAATTTAAATAACTATTTAAGGCCCAAAGAGATAAACTCATCCATTATTTTGCAAAAAAAGCAAAGATTAGACAGAAGCCTGCAGTGTGAATACAAATTTGTGGCATAAAATTTATCTTTTTACTTCTGTCTGTTCCACTTTAATCATCTCACATCCTCTTCTGATTTATCTTGCCACCGTTTGGAGGGGGCCCGACCCTACACTTGAAAACCACTGGCTTAAACTAACTTTATTTAAAGTAGTTAAACCAACTCCACCTCAACCAGCTACAATGGTGACATGCTACCGATGCGTCAGTATTAATAATCCAATGACGTTATATACAATAATACATTTAGGGAGAAGATAGAGAGGATACATATTCTTGTATGACTGTGTTGTAGACTGTGTTGTTTAGTATTACCTGTATTAGTGTGTTCTATCCTCTCATCCCCACTAACCAATACATATTGTGTTGATTGATGAATCTTACAAATCTTACTGATAGTCAAACATGTCCACATACAGAGAGAGAGAGAGACAGAGACAGAGACAGAGACAGAGACAGAGAAAGAGAGAGCTGTCTATTTAATACAAGACTCACCTGATGCAAAAGGGCCGAGGGCCAAAATAGAAAGAAAAAACATCAGGGAGTCATGGAAACAAGGGGATTTACTGAAAAGACATAGAGCAAAATCAATGCCGGCTTGGCCAACGTTTGGTTTATTATGTTTGTCAGGTAAAATACAAGAAAATTGTGTCTCCCCCCAGTGGAAAGTAAGTCTGTACAGGGGGCTGAGACCTGGTGATTAGCTACTGTTTCCACATGTGCCACAGCTACCACTGAGAATGACCAGATGACAAAAGACAAAACTTGCCTGTTTCCATTATGGAATTTACACTGTGTTGCAGCCGGGGAGGGGAAACAGTGACGACAAGTTCAGGGCTTGAAATTAACAGAGAGTTGGTTTGTGTTTTAATCCCCCCAAGGAGTCACCTGTGAACAGTTAGGCTCGGGAGAATGGGGCCACTTTTGCTGCAAGGCCCCACAGAGGAGGCAGGTCTGGTTTAAGTTAATATACATATATTGTTGACCAACAGTCAGTTACCAGGTAAGAGGAACAGTGAGACAACAATTACTTTTCTAAGAAAGAGTCATTATGAAATGAATAATGGTAATCCTTGATAAGATAAATATCAAGTCTTAGCCAATAATACTTAAGATTATAAGCAATCAAAAGGGATTTTTTTTTAGGATTATGGAGGTATACTGAAAATCTAGTCTCATAAACGATAACTTAGTAATAAGGTCAATGTAAATTTACTATTGAGAACAGTAAACAACACAAGTATCTGCAGGAATATTATTAGATTGTCTGTTTTTCTGGGGAATAGAGACCTTACGTGCATTTGTGTGTGAGAAAGGCTCAGGTTTAACTTGCTGAGCACCATGCTGAAGAGAGAGAGAGAAAAAAATGGATTCTGCTTATATTATACTGTATAGACTACACGCACGAACCCGGACGCGCACTAAAGTCTTGGCATGAACGAAAAGTGGGCCGTTTCCCTCTTTGGAGAGGCGTGGTCAAGGGCGGCACTCTCGAAGCGCAGCCAAGTTGAGGATAAAATGTGGATAAGTGATGCTTTAGCAGCTTTGGTGCAAGAATCCCGAAAGAAGAAAGAGCAACTTTCTCTTTCAAACTGATGAAAAACGGAGTGAAGCGACCACATCACAGCTTTGATTTATATCATATGGCAGCCAGCGACAGTCATCACCGCTCCACCTGAGCTCTGCAACTTTGAAGGCGGATTTTTTTTTCTTCCTCTCTTCTTCTTCTTGCTGCAGAAGTTTTTCACAGCCAGATCTCTGTCAGGATCAGAAGAAAACGGGCTGTATTCCAATTCATTAAAGGTAAATTATTTCCAAAGTCTACATTAGATCTCACCACTCCATTTCTATTTCAATATGCATTACTCTTTACATTTTTCCATTAGGTATTGGCTCGTTATATCAGCCTTCGTCAGCATTGCAGCATGCATACCGAAAGCATAAAGTATACATACATAAGCTACAATATTGTGGATACATTAGCTACATAATGAATCACTCTGTGCACTCAACTACATTTGTTACAGCTGTACTCCTTGCTGTGATTTGAAATGCAGCATTTCTTTTTTTTTAACAGCTCCCAAGCTTTCCCCTGCTGCTTCTTGATTTAGGAAAAAAGTTGTAAAATATTCAAGGAAGTTCAACACCAGTAGGGATTTCTTTCATCCACACTTGGACTAGTCATCCGCAGCCTGCCAGCTTACCCTCAGTGAACCCCATGAGCTTACCCGTGGCTCTCCACCAGACCAAGTGTCTGCAAGCCAATGCACTGTCCTCACCAAGTTCAATATTGACCCAAGTTATTCAGCAAATTTGATACAGAACACCAATTCCAGTCCATCCAATAATCCTGTTTTGCTCCCTCCTCTCAGCTCCTTTGCCAGCTGCTGGCACACAACTTTAACCAACCCGTCCCACTTGAATTTGAGAGGATCACCACCGTCGCTATCACCCGCATTTCCAAGGATGAGGCATGCAACACTATGCTGGCTGAAGGGCGTGTCCCTGCTCCTGCTTCTCCAGACAGCCACTTCCATGGTGATGCTTCCTAACTCCACGGGCTGGCAGCAGATTCTGGACAAGTATTTGGATGAAGATGGGGACTGGTGGGAGGCCAAGCAGAGGGGGAAGAGGGCTATCACCGACAGTGACGCACAGCTCATCCTGGACCTTCACAACAAGCTCAGAGGCCAGGTCTACCCTCCTGCTTCCAACATGGAGTATATGGTAGGTGTAGAAGTCATCTGTGCATCTTAAAATCAATTCCCATGAAGTACTACATTTATACTTTATGGGGTTTATATGTGTTTAAATGCTTTGACCCCATTCTGAACTCCCCAAGAGTATTGCGCACTTGTGGGCCATATAGCTCAGTGAACTGACCCAGTCACCAGACCACTCTGGCACTTGTCCCACTTGGCTCACTCGCAAGCAGCATGCCAGCATCTAAGCACCTTCACACATGAACCCAAACACACACCCATGTGACTTTGGTTGTTTTGCCAGAAGAGAAGAATTCCACCAACTTGCCAATGATCACATTACTACTAGGTTTTTTTAACTCATACTCAACAGATTTGTTTGACTTTATCCTTTGGCCATCACGTGTGTGTACAGCGCCAGATCACTTTTCACAGTGCAATTAGAATCAGAGCACGGCACCAGGGCTTGTTTTACCAGCTGTCTCACCCCCCACTAAACACACACATACTCACACAAGCACACCACACCTTCTAAAAGTTAGTGCTCTACAGATCTGGAAGTTTTCCAAATACACTACATGTGTAGGCGCTGCTTGACCGCCACAGCGCATTGCCACCAACAGCACTTAGGAGGTTAAAAATCAATACAGTGTGCAGAGGATAATGAGGTTTTATCATCCTTTCATCTACACTTAAAGAGCTGCAGAACAAAAGGCAGTATTATTCTATGGTAAAGGCAAATAAACAGTTCGTGCTGGGGGCAATTGCTGGACTGTGTAATTGTATAATTGAGAGGTTGGACTTGGGGACGCTTTGTGTGTGTGTCTGTGTGTGTGTGTGTGTGTGTGTGTGTGTGTGTGTGTGTGTGTGTGTGTGTGTGTGTGAAGCTCTGCCTGGCAGGCTTCTGGTTGAGGCACACTCTAGTGGAGAAATGCTGAGCCAGCAGTGTACAGCTCCTTTCTACTGTCTCCTGTTACAGTTGGCCGGTTTTTTTAGCTGCAGGGGCACCCAGGGGTGAAATATGGAGAGGCATGCAACAAGAGGACGTGAGGTGAGAGAAAGAGAGGGAAAGTTATCAAGGAATACAATAGGTAAATAAAGATAGAGTAGAGGTGTGAAGGAGATTTGCAAATAGAATGGAGAGGCAATGAAAAACAGATGGAGGGAGAGAGAAGAGCAAAACAGGTGTCAAAATAATTGAAAAGAAGATGAGGAGGTTTACTAAAAGTGAGGCAAGAGGAAATACGAAAAGAAAGATTCATTTTGAAGGGGTGCACAGTAAGAAGGAACAATGACTTGTAGGAATAAGTGCCGAAATCTTATTTGCAGGTCGATGTCAGTATCTTTCAGGTACCACACTGTTCAGGTCAAATTGTAAAGTGAATTTTCTGTGATTTTCTGTGCTTTATTTTGAAAGGGGCTCCATATTTCTCCGATTTTCCCTCTCTCTGTTGAACTGCTGTCACCTTTCAGAAACCTCACAGCTTCACTGTACTGGAAGACTTCATAGACATGCTCCTCTGCTCTCCCTACACACTCATGCATGCAGATGCACACACACACACATACACCCACACACCCACACAAAACCTAGTTCAGATACATTGCCATTTGCCCATCAGCTCTGTTATTGTCTGCCATTGTATGAAACCATAACCCGAGTGACCCTCTGTGGCAATCATCACAGAGACTCAGAGATAACATCAATTCAAATCCCCCTCTTTCCTCCCCCTTCATCTGTTTCCTTTTCTTGCCCTCTCTCTCTGCCTCCCTCTCTCTTATCCCTGTGGCTCCGTTCCCATTCTGTCATTATCCAACACAGAGGCCCTAAAAATTCCCCGGATAAGTATTCACACTCTGTAGCGATCCACAAAGCTTCAATGCAGCTTCAGTTGGGGGGGGACAGCAGCTCTGCCTCTCACTCAAATGTTGACCCACAGGTATAAACACAGAAGTGTCAGTGTTTGAAGTACTGTAAGACAAACAGACGGCATCTTGGGAGAAACGGCCCCACCTGCCTTGATGTTTAACTTGGCCTTGCTGGGCTGCACTTGGTGGTGGTGGTGATATTTGTGGTCCAGGATAAAGCTGTATTGACATATTTCTGCTCAGGATGATTCAGAGTTGTGCTGCAAACATCTGTCTATCATTGTTGGATAATGTGGTTGTTGTGATTCACAACCTGTGAAGCCCAATGAGACAATAATTAAGGTCTAGACTAATACATTTGTCTTCAATTAACATTATCTAAGACATTTAATTATGGTCATGTGGACAAACATCTGAGACAGTATTTAGGCAGCTTCATTGCTGGAAAAAACTGGTTTAGATTATTTAAAGTGCCAAATACATAAATTTACAAAGTCATTATCAGACTCCAGTGGTAAAACTGAGCAGAGCAGTCCAAACATCTTTTGTTCCAGCAACTTTGTGCAGCTTCTCCTGCAGGATCCCTTGGTGCTCACAGGCCGGGTGGAAGATGGGTTCTCTCCGGTGTGTTTTGGGTCTACCCTAGGGTCTCCTCTCAGCTGGTCATATCCAGAGGACCTCCGAAGGGAGGCGCCCAGGGAGATCCGAAACAGGTGCTCAAAACACATCCACAGACTTCTCTCGATGTAAAGAGCAGCAGCTGAATACCATGGTATGTGCATCTTCTAAGACTGCTCTATTCCACACCCAAGCTCATGCTGCAGTAAAACCAAAAAGACATTATCCCGAATAGCAAAGAGGCCACTTTAATGTCACCAAACTGGACATCTGCGTTGTACCCACGAATATTACAGACAGGGGGAACAAGGTGTATCCCAGTGGGAGTCCAAAGCTGACTCTGAACATGCTTAATGTAATGCCAAGAATGTAAACATAGCCCTTGTGCCAAATGCACTTAGAGTTAAAGTCTCTCAATAGCACCTTCCCTAAATACTTCAGGGAACATGGTCATAAAAGTTTGCAGGGGCACAAAACACATGTAGATCAAATTAGCAAATTCCAGTGATCCCTCAGATACTTGAGCTTAGAGGCTTCGTGCCCATGAAGACTAAACTTATATCCCTTAACTTAAGGCTTAAAACTTTTCCTAATGTCTTCTTTACTTGTCCTTGGCATATCTTCACTCCTGGAAAACACCTCCTGGTTCCCGTTTTTGAAAACGGGGACCAGTACCCCTTTGGCCAGAGATCAAATCAGAATCTCAGTTCTGCATCCTGTCCAGATGGCAATGTCTTTTGCATTTAGGAGCTCCTCAAAGTCTTGCCCTCCACTCCTGACTCAACAACTTTCTGTAAAACCTCTGTGGGAGCGCTGATTCTGGAGTTGCATGTGTCAGCAGGGTTGAGAAAGACCCTCTTCTTCTTCAGCTTCTCACTGCTAGTGTCCAGCACCGGGTTCTTGGATTGCAGCAACAAGCGCCAACCACCATTATTGATTAATGAAATGTGAAAAGGAAAAGTGGAAAACAGACTGCTTTTGTGCAGCTGCACTCTGGAGGTACTTATGTTTTTGTAGCTGATAGGCTTTTTTTATTGTTATTATTATTTTTATTTCCGAGATATCATAAAGCCAAATATCAGACCAAACCAAAATAGCAGGCTAAACCAACCATTTACTTGTCTGAATCACTTATGGTGCCGTTAAGTGAGACAGCTTCCTGTTCACGTTCAGCATACAATAACTGGCTATGCTGTTCTCTGATGTGAGTTGATGTGGGCTGGATTGCACTGCACAAAAAATGGCACAGCAAACACATGCAGAACCATACAGTATATACTCTATATCACTGGTGGAAATGATAGTCATAGTTTGGGCAGTCAAAGGACATACAAACTTTTTTTTTTAATGTCATGTATAGTATTTCTTACTATTACTTTTCCTACCTCTAAGCTTATTAAATCACCCCTTTACCTCCCTGTCTTCTCCCTCACACCATCATATCGCCTGTTCTCCTCTATTATGTCAGACTTTTTTTCTCAGCTTCACTTTCTCCAATTCCTATATCTTTCCCCTTCTTTTCAGTACTTCTCTGCATGCACCATTGATTATGAACAGGAAACCTAAACTTGCAAAGGAACTACCCCTCAGCACCCTTTGGAATGCAACCAGATGACCAAGGAAGAGGAAAAAAGAGAAACGGCCACAAATGAGGTGTTAAGCGAAATAAACAATGCAGCGTGCACAGTGCTGAAAGACTTTAGCAAGGGAGGTGTTTTTCTTTACGGGGCCCCAGCAGAAGTGCGGTTGGGGTAAGTGGGTGGGGGGGGTGTCTTGGTTGCGAGGCCTCCCCTGCTGGGCTAACTGTACAAACAGCAGCTTGACAAGCCGGCTGCACTCTGTACCAGCTTCAACAGCCGAAACATGTGTAACGCGGTCGACACTCTCTGAGCCTGCTCTCTCTGCAAGTTGGAAGACACCGGAATGAATTCCTCAGCTGGAAAGGTGCTATTTGTATTTTCATAATTTAAGATATACTTCACGGACATCGCAAATCATGTCTTTGTGATAGAACGCATAATCAGTAACATTCCCAAACAACACGCTGTAGCCAGAATTTGGGTGATTTTTGACTGGAAACCTACTGTAGTTGTGGTCATAGATAAATGTTTTCAGACCCATAACCATTCGTTAATGGTCAAAAGCATTATTGTGTTGACCCTGCTCCTGTACAGAATGTCCTATGCGCTGTGGTTTACACATCATTTGGCAGATACCACAGCTCAATACATTGTGTTCCACTCTGCTTATCAGTGTAAACATTGATTATTTTATAGGGCAAGGAGGTCACTTGTTGAGAAAATCGAAAATGATATGGATAGAAATCAAGGTTCTCTCAGCTACTACTGATGATGACCAAGCTTAAATCTTTTCAGTGTTTGTGTTTCAGCATCATAAGCTTTTTGTAGTGGTTAAAAAAAGGGATGACTACAAAATAGATATGACGATGCTGACATACTGACACTGATTTTCAACTCACTGCCAACAGAGGTAATTTCTGAGCAGGGATACAGTTTCAGGTAAACAAATTCTCATTCCTCTTTTAGCCCTGGCCCTGTCAGTCATCATTTATCATTATTGTGCCAGACGGACCACAGGCAGCTACATATGAGGTGGCTATAACACTGATACACTCCCTCTTTGCAGGTGTAGCGATGAATGAAAAATATACTCCACACCTCCAGCTGTTTATTTGTTCTATGTGCCAGTTATGTAACAAGTCTGTAAGGCTTTGTCCTGAAATCTGACATACCTCACTGTGTATGACTCAACCAATATTGCCGGTGTTGTTGATTTAAACAAATACATCCACTCAACAAAGAGTAAAAGAAACTGCTCAGAGGTAAGAGTTAATTTGCAGCACTGCCAGACATCCTGTTGTTAGGTGTGTGTGTGTGTGTGTGTGTGTGTGTGTGTGTGTGTGTGTGTGTGTGTGTGTGTGTGTGTGTGTGTTTCGGGCGTAATGCAGAGAACAGCAGTTGTTTCTGGTGGGACTGTAAGTGGGTGATGGACGATGGAGGAGGAGGCGGAGGTGGTGGTGGTAGCGAGGGAGTTATTTTAGTGTCTGTTATTGGATGAGATTTCAGAGAGGGTAGGCTATGGCTTCCAGGCCCAATGTGTGAAATGTGAAAACTTCTGACACCTGCATCGGTATACCAGCGCATGTGCGCACACATTTATACACACACATGCAAACTAATTAACTTCCTCATAGAAAACCTGTTGCAATAGAAATCCCACTCCAAAGGTGAAAGTGAAGGTGTGCAATTAAAGGAACATAGAGTGTCCTTCAGAGGAATTACAGCTGGTGTTATTCTAACATTTTTTTTATGGTAGAATTTAGGTCAGCAGAGAGGAAGGACACTCTTTGCATTCCCAGAAAACCCCAGAATGGGAATATGATCCCTTAGTATCCAACCAGAGCCAAACTTGACTGAGAGGGCAATTCAGAGAGTGGTAAAGTGAAACAAAAGCTTGCACCCAGACATCTCACTAGAGACATATGGAAGGTATTACTTAAGGAAAAACAGCTTTTGCATTTTTTGAATAACACCCAATCTTACGGAAAAACCCATCCAGGGAAGTAAGAAAGTCGGAAAGCTCTTTATACAGACGCAGCAAGATGTTGACATATTGTAGTTCTGCATTTAGTCTAGAAAATCAGTGCAGTTACAAAGCCACAGCAGCTCCTAGGCTTAACTTAAATGGCAGTGAAGAAGTGAAGAACAGTGAAGCTCTCCAGTTAACCACTAGACTTTCCTGTATCTTATGGCCAATAAGTAGAAATCTAAGCGGCATTGTATTGCACTGTTTATTTCAGTTTATTTCCTCCACTCTCCACATATAATCCAATAATTACCTCATTTTGTTGTGCTGTCTCATCGTCTGTGCAGGTGTGGGACACAGAGTTGGAGCGTACAGCAGAGGAGTGGGCCGAGACCTGTTTGTGGGAGCATGGTCCTGCTGGTTTACTGCCACAGATTGGACAGAACCTGGGAGCGCACTGGGGAAGGTAAACAATAGTTCAAAATATATAGATTATAGAAAAATATATAGACTTTCATTTAGTAAACTGTGTGTGTGACTTGATGACAGACAGTCATACATTTGGCTCAAACCCAGCACATACAGGCGTATCTCTCATGACCTGGCAATGTTACACAACAGGAAATGCACTAGCATGAAAATATTTACCTGACTAGGAGCACAAGAAATACACTGGTAAGTCATACAGTAAGCTATCTTCATTGGCTTATTTTAAATAGTTTAAATCTGTAACTTCTTTTAACTATTTTAGACTATATACATATATATATATATATATATATATATATATACATACATACATATACAGTACACATACATATGACAAATAAAATAACATATGACCAATTAAGCACCAACAAATAAATTAAATTCACTTATGACACTGCCCATAAAACCAAAACTTGTCATTTTGCATTTCTATTTGTGTATTGATTAAAAAAAACAAGACAATGTAGCTATAACTAACATGCCAGTGAGTTTTAGTTTAGCACAACTGCTAGCTAGCTTGCGTGCAGCACTGGTTTACTTTTCATGACCAATCTGACCATTGACCACTGTAAAATGCATTAAATCCACTTCTTGCATTTTGTAGTAGAATTTCAATAACTAAAAACACCAACAAATGTATACAGAAGGCTTTTTTATAGAGCTAACCTACCTTGAGTATGTCTCTCATGACGACCTTGTTTTGTCGTCTTAGAATCACACACATTAGAGATACTGTTACATGTTTTCATTTGTTCATTTGTTCACTCAGCCCCCCCCCCCAAAAAAAAAAACCACACACACCTCACCCCACCCCTACCCCCCACAGAGCGCCAACACACAGCACTGCTTCACACAAGAGACTCCTTGTTCCGCATCTAATCATATCACTCCACAGTTAAGATGTCCACTTGATCCTAATTAGATTAACTTGCAACACCTGGTGCCAAATCAGTGTCAGTCCTTGATGCAGTTTATTTAAAGAGCACAAATGCTTGACTTCCAGCTTAATAGTAGTCTCATCTGATGTGTTTACATTGCTTTGTTGTTACCTTTTATACACATTCTGCATCAAATAAACACGCCATATTTTGAAGCTAGCTAGACTTGCTGTGTTTCTCTTTAGCTACCGTCTATATCTCTATACACTTTTATAAACTTTGCAGTTTTGGAAGGGATACGTGTGAATGTTCATTTGCCATTTATATTTGCAAGGGTTGTTTTGTTTTGCACTGGCAGTTATTTAAACATAAGCCCACACATAAAGGTCAGATACTCTGTGGATATCATATATATGCATATAGGTTGTTGAAAGAGGACTTGCAGTAACCAGGAAACAGCTTTGATGCATAACACAAACTCCCACACCAACAGAGATGTAAGACGATAGAAATTTTTGCTCTGAACATTGTTATCATTTGTTACTCATTTCTCCAGGTATCGTCCACCCACGTTCCATGTGCAGGCCTGGTATGATGAAGTGAAAGACTACTCCTTCCCTTACCCTCAGGAGTGTAATCCCTATTGCCCCTTCAGATGCTCTGGCCCAGTTTGTACTCATTACACACAGGTACCCACCATAGGTCTGGATCATACCATACCATTTTGTATATTTTGAACAAATTCAAGAGATTCATGGTTGTACAATCAGTACTGTAATTTGTGTTTCACTGTCTATCTTGTCGTTCTTTTATAGCTGGTCTGGGCCACCAGCAGTCGCATTGGCTGTGCCATCAACTTGTGTTACAACATGAATGTGTGGGGACAGATTTGGGCCAAAGCTGTCTATCTTGTCTGCAACTACTCACCCAAGTAAGCACATTTGTTTTGATGTACTTTCACAGATACATGACTGAGATACAGGCTGCGAGAGAGCAAGTTGTCCTTGTGTCCTTTTGATGCAGCAGTATCATTTGGTTTGCAAAGCAGTATGGAATAACAAAGCAGTTTTGTTTAAGTTGTATGTATTCTGTTTAATAAGCCTTGCTTATTATGTGACCCGAACAGGGGAAACTGGTGGGGGCATGCGCCTTACAAACACGGCACCCCATGCTCTGCCTGCCCCCCCAGCTATGGAGGTGGCTGCAGGGACAACGTCTGCTACAAAGGTACGTATGAGGAAAAGTAGAGAAAGACAGAGTAAGAAAGCCTGTGGAATTTTTTTGTTTTGCTAATATACCTGTTTGTGACTTTACTTGAAGATGACAGTTCCTATCCTCCACAAGAGGAAACAGAAGAAAACAACTTCATCGAGCAGGAGGCCCCCCGTACTCCGCAGAAGCCCTGGTCCCGGCCCTCCAAATCAGAGCCTCCCAGTCTCCCCGCCCCAGCTCCCACCAAGCCCCCCACAGAGGACCTGCAGAAGAATGAAGTGGTCAACACACAGCAGATGTGTAAGCTGCCATTCAACTGTTTATTCTGGATCTAGTTACATCTCAAAATGGGGGGGTGTAGGATCTGGTTTTAGGGATGGGAGGTGCAGAGTGGTAAGAATTATAGGACAATATATAGTGTAAAAAAAACAAGGGAAAACTGCTTTTGAAAACTGGGTCAAAATCAAAGATTTTGTGAATAACTGCCAGCTCAGCTTTGAACGAGCAATAATGGATAACAAGTGCAAAAAAAATAGGTTTTGACCGGAAATATTTTTCTTGCAATTTATCTTAAATTGCCTTGATTTTCTGTACTCTTTATCTGTCATCTCCCTGATTAACCTTGACAGTTTCTGAAGTGTACTTAATATTGCAAGTCACTCTTTGGAGCAGGGAGGGGAGGTCTATTTTAGCTTGATCCCCTGAGTGTGTGTTTGCTTTTGGCTTGGCTGAGAGGGGTTGAGGGGTGAGAGGGGCTCGCTGTGGTTTTTAAATGGCTTCCTCTCCGCAGAGCAAGGGGCCTGCGCTTGAAAGCTGAGACACTTCCTCCACTATGGCTGACCACCCTGAACCTTGCGGCAGGAATTCTTCTCTTTGGTTCCAGAAGCATCACAACAATAGCCCTCGCTGAGTTTCACTCAACTCAGGCTTTTAGATGTTAGTCGTCTGTATCGGAGCAGCCAGTTCATGCGTGTTGTTTCCTGTACAAGCGCTGAAAAGGCCTTAATGTTTGTGTTTTTCAGCTCAGCTTGTGACCTGTGACACTAAACTTCGGGATCAGTGTAAAGGAACGCCATGCAATAGGTACAATTAAGATGAACTCTGATAAAAATCAACAGCACAAAGTGGCGTATACGGTACATTTCACCTTATTATTCTGTGTTAATGGACAGATATGAGTGTCCTGCTGGGTGCCTAGATGCGGCGGGAAAAGTAGTCGGGACGGTATACTATGAAATGGTGAGTACACAAGTTGGTGCAAGTTCAAAAGTTGGTGGTGTCTGATTGGGTGGGTTCAGTATTATGCCAATTAACAGCTGTCAGCTGTGTTGTGTCAACAGTGTCTTTGGATAAGACATCACATGTCAAATGTCATTAATGTTCTTTATTTTTTTGCAGCAATCCAGTGTGTGCAGAGCTGGTCTACATGCCGGTGTTATAGATAATGATGGAGGGTGGATGGATGTAACGCGACAAGGCAGAAAGGATTTTTTCATCAAATCCAACAAGAATGGGGTCCAGTCTTTAGGGTGAGACAATAATATCATCATGGACTATATAAATATAATTCAAACTGATGATATTTGACAGCAAGATTGGTAAAATATACCGACATTAAGTGAAAATAATGTTGTTTTCGTGTCAACGTTGTGTGTTTTCTCTTGACAGAAAATATCAAAGTGCTAATTCCTTCACAGTTTCCAGAGTCGCAGGTTAGTCTGACAATGATGTGACACTGTAATTACAGATATGTTACATTTCATATTAAATTGCTCATTAAAAGCTGTGCTGCAGCTGTGTTTGTTGGCACTGACCAAATTTCTTTCCTACAGTCAAAGCCATCACATGTGAGACCACAGTTGCACAGCTGTGTCCATACCAAAAGCCCGCAAAACACTGTCCAAGGTATGAAACTGACTGTGTGTCTGCCTGCATGTCACTCTCTTTCATAAGGTTCCCACATTTATGTAAATTCTAGTCATTACCCATGTGCAATTGTTCTCATTGTAGGGTATACTGCCCGAGAAGCTGTTTAGAAGAGAATCCACACATATCCAGAGTAATTGGCACCGGAATATACTCTGATGTAAGTCCCTCTTTTTGAAGCTGAAATGGTAAAAAAACCTCTTCATGTTTTTTTTAATGAATTTACAGACATAAATGAAGCGACAATTCCCATGTTACCTTTCCTTTGTAGAAGTCCAGTATATGCCGGGCAGCAGTCCACGCCGGAGTCGTCAGGAACGATGTGGGTGGATACATTGATGTGATGCCAGTGGACAAACGAAAACACTACATTGCTTCATACCAAAATGGCATTGTCTCAGAGAGGTATGCGATGACTCACTGCTAATCCGCAATTATTGTTTGGTCTGTGTCGGGCTGGAATGTAGCACATGCTGAGTTCCAGTGCCATTTACAGCTTTGGGTTAACCAGAAGTATTTTTTTAAAATCTCAATTTCCATATATAATTCACATTTAAAACCCACCATGCCACTTTATAACAGCACTGAAGATACTGAGTAATACTTTATATTAGGTAACCATTATAAATTCAATATGGTGTAAAAAAAAACATTTAACATCAGAGGGTGTGTGGTATACCACTATAGGATTAATTGTTTAAAGAGATTACTAGTCCTATGTCAGCATTCTTTCTCAGATCTCGGGAGAAGAGTGAAGGGGTTAATTCGCTGGGGCCCAGAGAGGAGGAATGAGAAATCAATGGCTCTCAGGTAGAAAGAAATTTATCCACTCTGCCCTCCCTTGTGGACCTAATCTTTTCAAGATGCAGGCAGTTCATTACATCTCTTATGCAGTGCACATGGGAGGGTGATTAGCATGCTTCTCGTTTGAGATAATTAATTGCTTGGCAATTAGAGTGGAGAAGATGAGTGCATCTCCGTGTTGTTCTGAGAGGTGTTTGGTTTTTGGTAAAAAGCCAAAAAGGGCAAGGACTGGACAAAGGTCTAAAGCTTAATATAGTGGCTCAGATAAAGACAAAAACAAAGAAGCCAAAACATATGCACTGAGAATACAGGATCTCATAAGGGATCAATATCATAATACATTTTAGACAGCGTTTGCTTAGTCCCAATGATATGGCGGATGAATTTAAACCAGATAAGGTTATGAAAAAGGAATGGATTTTGTGTCACAGAAAACACATATTTCAAATCGGTCTCCAAATGCAGTCACACCAGACAGAAGAACATGGCAGTGAAAATCCAAAATCATGCTGAATAGAAACTTATTTTGCATAGACATTAGTCTATTCTAGCGTCTAGAATTTTGTCTGGTTTTACTTAAAAGGACTTTGAGTGAATTGTGTGAATGTTATACTACAAATGTTTTATTCTCCAAGACAAAAACTTTTTTTGATATATCTCAAAGATCATTTTAGAAATGTGTGATCACTGGAAGCAGGAATACTTTTACAGGCTATTGAGATTGGGATTATCTGATAATTAAGTCCGGAAACAGCCACTTGAAAACTAAATCAAAGTATCAAACACATACCACAAGTAACTTTTAGATGGTAACATATTGGACTTTTTGTCTCACCAAACTCTTGAACTTTGTTAAACTGTATTATCAAATGAAAAGATGGAAAATAGGGAAGGATTTGACACAGGATGACTGCAGACTTTTCCATAGTTGTGTGATGTCTTGTTATTTCATTATTTCCTTACCCATGCACACATGCAGGGGCTGGATCACCATCAGCCATAGTGAAGATGTAGGGCGTGTGTTATCTACATGCGGCTCAGGAGGTAGAGCTGGTCGTCTGCTAATTAGAAGGTCAATGGTTCGATCCCCGGCTCCTCCAGGCCGCATGTCGAAGTATACTTGGGCAAGATGCTAAACCCCACATTGCCCCTGATGGCTGTTCCATCAGTGTATGAGTGTGATGTATGAATGTGAGTGACTGATTGTAAATTGCTTCTGTAGATTGTTTGATTGTAGATTGCGTTGAGTGGTCAGTAAGACTAGAAAAGCACTATATTAGTGCAAGTCCATTTACCATTTACATAGTGTTTGAAAAACCTCCATGAAGCACTGAAACATATTCATAGGATCACGCACCTCACTAGAAAATAACAGGTTTGCAAATAGAGCGCTGCATTGTCGGCATAGAGGTATGTTTTTGCTTATATCACCCCACCATTTTTTTCAAATCAACTCCGGAGAGGAGGGGTGAGAGTAGACAACCTTATTTGGTGCCATGTGCTAACACAGACTAGGAAACAAGAGACGTAATTGGTTTGTAAAGTGGCTATTGGAATGTTAAGAGGCTTAACCCAGGCAATAAAGTACTCGTCCAATTCAAATCTATGCAGAGTGTAACTGGTAGTCGTATAACTATTTTGCATAAAGAAGAGTGTGTAGCTCTGACTTCTTGAATCAGGAGATGAATTAATAAAGAGGAAGGTACTATAATTCATTAAACGTTTGTCCAGTTAGGATTTCGTGAAAAGACTCTGCTGATGCTAATGAAGCGAGAGCATGTGTTGAACCCCTGCTGTACCAGTTTACAGCATTAAGGTTACAGGTCCGTACCAGCCTCTGTTCAAAGCATAAAGTGACCCACATAATATATAGTGTGTTCCATTTTTTTTTTTTTTTTCATAGATGTTAAATTGCACCAACTTTGGATTGTTCTGTGGTCTGCAGAATGGCTATTCTTAACATGACCTGCATAGAGGACAGACACACACACAAACACACAGTTTTGCTTATTCTATGGTCTTCCCCCTCTCTCTTTCCTCTCCCTCTTTTTCCCTTGTCTCTCTCCACCACATTTATCTTTGTCACTCTGGTGAGTTGCCTAGCGTCTGTTATTATCTGCCCATCATTTATCTGTCTGCTTTAACTCCACTACATGTCTGTCTTTGTTGGATTAACACGTGAAGCCCCCCGTGTTTGTGTAAAAATGGTTGCTTTATCTGTTTTCTCAGGGAGCTTCAGCCTCTATCTGTTTGTGTCCAATCTGTCATCAGAGTGTCAGACAACACACTGACGCAGGACGTTTTCTCCGTAAAAACCTGAAGTCTATCTGTTTGTGTGTGTCTGTCATCTACGTCTCTCTGCAAAAAGGCTGGGAGGTGTTCTGTATCTGACACATGCCGCACCCAGGCTGACTCTCCCCTCTTGTTTTTCTCTCTTCCCTGCAGCCTTCAAAACCCTCCTGGAGGGAAGGCGTTCCGGGTGTTCGCTGTGATTTGAGTGGCCCCAGAGGGCGGCTTCGCCAAACAGAAAAGTGCACTTGTGCTGTTGAATAGGCGGTAATCAAGCCCTGTTGTCAAACTCAATGAGTGAAATGTTTCTGGCTTTGCTACACACCAGGGGTTAGGGGTCGTCTCCATGACAGTGTAAACCCAGCAACAAAAACTTGACACATACACAATGAGAACCTGTTTCTCCTCCCTTGCATGGAGTTTTAATTTCGTCATCCTTGGCGGTGAAATTTTTATAAACTGTAAATATCTCCGAATGGATTGCTACAGTAATATTATGTTGTACATATTTGTTAATAATATCACACATGTTTTGTCTTTGTGCCATTGCCTTTTTAACAAATAGCTCTGTATGAATACTGACTATAGAAATCCTAGATATAACATTATAATGGCACTTAAGGATGAATATCATTTTTATTGTCTGGCACATTTTTACTGGTGCTCTGGAGAGGTGTCCTGTCATGTTTTGTACTTTTTTAATGATTGGAGAACAGATTGTTATACATATATTTTTATATGATTATGCTTTACATCGATATGATTTATAAAGGATGCTGCTATATGTTGTTTTTTTTTTTGTATTGTTATTGTAATTACCAGTGTGATGGGGGTTTGTTTGTTTTTAGTTTTTTTGCAGATTATGTGGTTTAGTTAAAACTCCCTGCAGGTCGGGAAGTACGCTCATCCTTCAGAGTTGTCATTCTCTAAACAAAACCTATGTGCCTGACTTCACCGTGCATTGCGTTTTACCGGACGCCGCTACACCAAAGTTGTTTTCAGGTCATATCTATTCATCTCCCTTTGACATTGATAAAAAGAAACAATACTACACAACAGTTTTATTTCATGCGGTATGTTGGGGAATGGTGATTGTAAATCAACAAATATACCTGCTCATATTTTTACCAGCTCTCAGCTTTCTTTCAAGCTGCAATCTTTATAATGGGCAATTCATTGTATTGTTGTCTCTGTTTCTTTGTGCATTATATATATATATATTTTCCTACCTCAGGTTGTTAGGAAAAGTTCCTTTTGCAATAAAATACTACAATCTCCATCTCTCACACGTTTGCTTGTGGCAGTGTGATATCCTCAGGTTAAAATGTTTGTGCATTGTACATTTAGTATATATAAGTGATTATATTAGGTTTTTATCATCATAATCAATATCCGATGGGTTTCAAACATGAATCATCCAGGTACAACGAATAGCATCTGCTTCAAGTATCTGACAAATGTATCTTTCAGACTAATGTTAGTATTGGATTTTCTGCTGTAATTCTGTGATGGCTGTGGAGGTGGTGCTGCATATTTATTCCTATTCTTGAAGAGTTCTTTTAACTAACATGAACATAACTCAAAAGCATGTTTACTTGTACTGATTTATCCCAGCCTCGTGCACCACACCACTCAGATTATTTTTCTAAGCGAAGTCTCGAAAACGTAAAGACGTAAATAATATTTTCTAGCTGCAGACTTTGACAGGAAATCTTCTCTTCATGTGTCCACAAATGGAACAGCTACGTACGGCGAATCTTAAACATAAGGCCGATGAGCAGCTCAAAACGGGTCATAATACCCTCATGTTATAACTGACAACAATGCACTAAAACCTCAACGGCAATGAATCATTTCACATTTGCTCTCACCCGGCGGATATGCAGGCAGAGCCAAAACACCAAAGATCAAAGTACCACAGGGAGCCACTGAAGTGGTAGGTTTTGTGGGTTGGATGAAGACTGAACCCAATCCCCCAGACTTCCAGGTCCATAGTGCCATTTGAGGGAGAAGCCTGCACTACTGATGTGAAAGTCTCTCAGGACAGGATGTCACCCCCCCACCCCGCTTCCTCAATATACCATACCAGCTATTCCTACAAACCATGGAGGGCGGAAGCTTTTGATTTTAAATGTCCCAGCTTTCCTCTTAGGATCCTCACCAGGGAGCGGGAGTCGTCACTCCTCATTTGCTTCTCCAGCAGCAGTGGAGTGAAATGACCAATCCATAATGGGTTCCACCATATCGATGTCCGACAGTGTTATGATGTCTGGAGGGCTGCGATGGGTTGTGACTCAAGCTGCCAGTCTTTGTTATTCCCCAGACAAGTACTACTTAATATTGTATATACAGGCACTGGCCCACCGACACAATGTGACACAATATGAATACAATCTTGTTAAATAAATGTTCTGTGTGTTTTACAGGTGCAGGAATAGTAGTTACATATGTATTTGCATTAGCAAATGTCATCCCACACGTGGTAAAGTACATGCTATATTCATGCTGACATACGGAACAACAACTTATTAGTCATGAGGCATCGAAAAAGGGAGATATTCTGTGTGTGTGTGTGCGTGCGTGTCTGTGTGTCTGTATGAGGCTGACATCTTTTATTACTTCAGTGTGACCATACACTTGCCCAAAAACACAAACACTCTGCATGAAAAAACAACATCATGTTCAAACACATGTGCGTGTGCTTGCTCAGTCACGCACGCACTCATTTTACGCTCTGACACATCATGTTTGGATTAAAAGCAGTCACTTGTGATTGGCTGAGCTCTGCCGGGAGAAGGGGCTGCTGGAGTGATTGATAGGCCATCCATGTGCGCCCAGGTCCTGTGAGAGAAAAGAGAGGCATACATCAGACAGGTGTCAAAACTCACAGCAGGGTGCGGTGATAGGTGGCGTTCAGAGGCTCTGAGGAATGAAAGGCTAGAGGACGAGGAGGAGAGCGAAAAGGAGGAAAACGCAGGAGAGAGAGGTAAAGGGCAGAGAGATAACCTGGAGGCTTGCGAAAAGAGCGTGACGTTTTGATTCTGACACCTTCATGAGCATGACATTGGATTGGAATATCATCTTTTAATATTAGAGTTTACGAAAACAACCCCAAAATCAAGTTTCACAACATAAAGTTTTGTACGGGGCAGTTCTGGAACATTGTTGGATGATATTAGGTTTAAAAAAATGCAGCTGACTTCAAATAATTAAGGCAGAGGTCCAACATATCAGTTAGGAGTAAACTCACAGAGCGACAGCCACGGGCCCATTAGGACCAAGGAGAGTGCCGTGAAGACAGATGGGATGAAAGACAAGCTTGCAGCTAGCGGGGTCTGCATGGTGCCACCAGTGTTTTCACACTGTCGTTTAAAATAAGGAAGGCCATTAATAACCTCCTCACTGTGCTCTGCTCTGCTGCAGTCTGGCGCTCCTCGCAGAGCTAAATGTGGCGCTGCATGGCAGCAGACTGGCAGACTGTGTCAAAGAAACCATATATACCTGAGGAGAAGGAAAGAAAGACAGGAGGCAGACAGAGTTTGTGTGTGCTTCTGCATCTGTTTGTGCTGTATATATACACGTGTGTGTGTGTGTGTGTGTGTGTGTGTGTGTGTGTGTGCATGTGCCGTATATTTGGGTTTAATTGTATTTTTTCACTTACTCACCTGTTTGTTTATGTGCTGTGCCTGTGCCGCCTGTCCTACCATGGTTGGATGGGAATCAGATAGCAGTGATGCAGTCAGGGAAGCCGTCAGCACCGAGGTGAAAAGTTATGGTTGCCAGTGGTAATGACTGTGTTCCTTCTTGTCAAACCTTTACTTTGGCAGATGAACAAAACATAAAATTTGACAGGGAGTGGGTTTTTTTCCCCTCATGATCCAAAAATATTACATGTACATAGCCACACTGTGAATGTGTTTTTGCAAAGATGGAGTGGGTACTTTGGTGGAGAAAAAAATAAGTTTTTCCTGAGTGGCAAGGTGACTCATATAATTATTGAGTTATTTTAGGCCTCTGTGCTTTTTAAAACAAACCTTAGACAAATCTCAGACATTTGATTTATAATAACCATTCATTTCCAACTGGCTTCCCTGTGACTATAACCCTCCCAACTACAGGAGTGAAATTGAAAAATCTTTAAGCATACACTCAAATTGCGGCGTCACTCTATTCAGTGAGTGAATTCTACCAGAATAGCAGATATTCAGGTTGATACCTTAAATGTGTCAATCAGGGGGCAAAAATAGAGACGGTAGAAGACGTATGGAATGTTTCTGTTCTCGCCTTTGCTCATGTGAAACGTGGCTCTTCCTTTAAAAGATGATTACTCCACCTTCAAAGAGCATACTGAAAAAAAAAAAAAGATCATCTTCCGACTTGTGTCCAGTATTTCTATCCAAAAAGGCAAAGAGTTATGTGACATGGTTCCCTGATTGGAATATTTTACCGAGGTGTGAGCAGGGTGGCCTAATACTGTCAAACCAACGGTTACCTTCATGTGAGTGGTTATGATATTTATGATATTTTGGTTTTATCTGTAACGTGAGCATAAGTGGTGCACATTGAATCCTGGTTCAAAATAGCGCCATTTAAGTGTTTTGAAGTCACAGAAGCTACACAATGTCAGCAACTCAGGCTTGGCCAATGTGTTGTACCAGGTTAATTGCAAGTGGCAGGAGGATCAAACAGTCCGTCTGTTCTTCAGTCCAATGCAAATAAAGGAGACTTTCCAAGAGAAAATGTTCCCTTGTTTGACAGAAACTTAAGACACATGCAAGATGATTTTGTCCATGCAAACTCAAGTGAGTAATCCCAATTAGGAACATCTGGCAGAGCTACTCTTTACAGATTATGCTAAACGTGTACATCTGCATATTTGCATTGTTGTGCTGTCTCTCACCGTCTCCCTCCCTTCCTTGCACACAGGTATCTTTGTATGCACACAATGTTGAACATACATTCACCTCACTGCCGTCATGACAGAACGCCTCATTACCGAGGAAAGATCAGTCAATTTATTGTCAACAATTTGCACACAAAAGACACTAAGACTGACATTTGTTCCTGTATAAATAGGTGTCAGTGAAGCAGTTTCATGCTCTGGATGCAGATGTGAGCCACATGTAAAAGCCTTTTCCTAAAACAAGCACTGCGGAATAGGGAAAGTTGTGCTTACAGTACCTCTCCAGGAGGGGCTGGCTGCCTCCCAGACTGCTCTGCTGTTAGATCTGCCCCTCAGAATAAATAATGACAAGTCTGAATCAAATCTGGGCATTTAAAGAAACAAATTCAGATATTTCCTTTGGAGGAGTTTAAGGCCGGTTTTCAAGCCTCTCAGTTGTCTCCAGATATTTCAGAGAATCAGAGTTTTAGAGCGGGCGTACTTTTAAAGAGGGACATTTCTATAAGTCAGCTGTCTAACTTAGCAAAGATTTCCCGCTTATCCTCCTGGTGTGGGTCAGCTAAGCTAACGTTAATGATAACAATAATAACAAAATTGTAGCTCAGGAATGTGGCACGTGGAGTTTGCCTATCCAAGGCACAATCAGACGACCTGCGTGTAAAACAAACACTTGTTTGCAAAGGAAAGGAAAATAAATGTTGAGAAAGAACTGGAACAGAGAACGAGATGCCTGGCAAGACAACAAGGAACAGTCTGAAAAGCTACATACAGTACAGCTGTGGGTCATGGACAAACAATAAGGCCATGCATGGCAGCCAGTCACACACACTCCTTTGCAGTCAGTCATAATACAAAGAAAGAGGAAGTGGGAGAGTCTTGGGCCAAGGCCTCGAGGGCCCAGGGGTAGTTGAAGAAGAGCACAGCATGAAAAATGAAAGAAGTCATGAAAAACTACAGTTCATAGTACGCTACCTCAAAAGGAATCCCGAAATAAGTTTGTTTTCAAGTTTTTGCGCAAGTCAGCAAGAATGATTCCTTCTGTAGCTGCCTGCAACACGTGGTGCAGCAGATAGACTTATGAGCAGTGGGTGATATACCAAACACACCTCTGGGACAGAAGTGTGTGACTGCATTTATATTGGGATCATGGTCAGGGTGCACAGAGTGCAAAATATAAAGAGGTGCAACGAATCAGGCGCCGATGATGGGCCGCAAAATCACGGAGGAGGCCGTCCCCGGACTCCGACGTCATAACTGACCTTTCGTGTATTTACAGAGGAGGTTTGATTTCCACTCTTTTTCCATGCTCACACATGAGCCGTTGTGAAGTGGGCCCAGGAGGTAAAATAGTAGCTTTGTCCCGACCTGGACGGTTAGCACTGGAGTCATGTGCTTCTGCCAATCCCGATGAAGGGCCCACAAGCCATGACCATTGAGGAAAGCACAAGCATCAGCTGTTTTATATTAAATCAGTCAGATTAAATAAGGAAACCAATAACCTGCAGCTCTCGAGGTGCACTTTTAGCCAAATGTGACGCTCTGGTACTCTGATCATGCTTGTTAAAACAGTTTTCAAACCGACGCTCAGGACAGATACCCTTTGCAAAGAAATTTATGAATCTGCACCTGACCATTTGATGCACTGCCATATTTAAATGAGATGCACGGTGATAAAGACGCCCTCCTCACTATTTCAGGACCTAGCAACAACAAACAGCAGAGCATCTTCGTTTTATGCAGCAATATAAACCGTCTGATACACGGCTTATATGGTGCCCATTCATCACCTTATGGAGCGTTTGAACAAGTATCTCATTATCATACAGTTGAAACATGAAGACATTTAAACAGCCCCTTCAAAGTACTCCTCCTTACGCTGCAGACAATATTGCCCTCTACAGGGCATACATATTAGTCACGCTCGTCTGTCGCCCCTTTTTTTTTTTTTTTTTTCTGGAGGAGAGGCTGTGATGAGTTAAAGAGACATAGCACCACATGCGCTGATGAATGTATAATTACACATTGTTTGGAGAGATGTCGGATCAGGATCTGCAGAGAGGCAGGAGCGTGAGGAGGGAGAGTGTCTTGCGACCTTAAAGACCCTGGTTTACACCCTCTAGACTCCGGCTTCCATCATGCTGGTGTGTCCTTTAGCCTTAATCCCTGCTTTAGTTTCACATGTGGTGCTCTGTAGTTCACCTCACTCTGGAGGGTGCAAGAGAAGAGATAAATAAAAACAGTGAGGAAATTAACAAATTCGCTATAGTTTAAACAAACAAAAAAACAAGGGCATCAACAAAAATGATGTGAGTCTAATAATGTTTTAATGATGTGAAATTTAATTAAAAAAAACAACAAAACATTAAGAAGACTGATCAGAATAATACCTCCCTAAAACCTGATATGAATTAATCCTAGCAACATGGGCACTAATTTATCAAATGTCTCCGAGTATGAAGGATGATTAAAATGAATGACATGGTCGCATGAAGGACCTGGTCATTGATCCAAGGCCAGCCACTCCTTCACTTAGAAAGTTGATGAATTCAGCCCCTGGTTTCCAAATTAGCTGTTTTGCACGAAAAAGAAAAAGAAAAAAAAAAAGAAAAAGACAAAACAGGCCTCTCATCTCTCCTGTGGGAGTATAGCGAGGCAGCTATTTTGCACCTCCATCTTCCACGAGGAGCAGAGTGTGATGAACGTGGATTCAGCCTCCCCTCCGGTCATTTTCTATGAGAAATGCCACAGCGGCAGAACAGCTAAGTCTCCAGAGATACACCCAAGGGTCCGGCCTCACTGTGACACAAGACGGACCCCAATTTAGGACACAAAGACTGGGTCAAAACAGCAGGAGGTGTAGCCTCTCCCTGATAGTCATCCATGCCTTTTCTGTTTATCGTGTCCATGTTCTTGCCTCTGTCTCTTCTCCCTTTTTTGTGTTTTCCCCTCTGCTTCACCCTCATCTTTCTGCATCTTCCTCACTCACTTTCCTTACCATTCGTCCTCCTCCAGTTGGCCTAATGATAATTTGTTTACCTACATAGTTTACCAGAAGTTCATTGTCTGACTCATGCACTCATTTAAAAGTTTAAATCTTCTCTGAATGCAAATGTTACCTCATTTTAGATGGCTAGAATTTAAAACGGAAAACCATGAAAAAGGTGTATCTCCCAGATTACCTTGCAATTTAATTTTTGCACAAGCAGACACGCTGCTGAAAATTAAATCTTATCCTCAGCTCATCTGATAACATTTTTTGGTTAATTTGGTAATGCATGGACCCCTTGTAATAGGCTTATACTCTCCACTCATACACTCATCCGTGAGTGAAGCAAAGGACCCTCTCAAATCGCCCACTCTCGTGACTCACCTTCTGCAGAAGGACAGAGAGGCCCTCCAACCACTTCTGCTTCTAACTGTTATGGAGTAAATCACAAACATGTCATGACCAGTTCCTTTGGGACTACACACAACCTTAGCTGTCCTGCAATGTGTGACTAACCAAATGTCCTCCTTGCATGGCCAAGGACCCACTGAGCCCAAATCAGCCCCACATCTCTTATTCTGAGAAATGGAGTTTTGTTTTTTCTTTTTCTGTCCACGCTCTCTTGTTTCCTCCAGGCATTGACATTTAATCAAACCCAAATCCCATTGTGCCTATTAACATATCAGGCTGATACGGGTTGCTGTAAAAAAAAAAAGCGTGAGTGCAGGAACCTGCAGCAGAGCATTACCATAACTCTGCCTGTGAGATCTCTATTTTCTCTCTTCCGCCCATATGTAAAAATGCTTACCTGGCAAACAACTAAGCGTGGAGAGGCATTTCTCTCCTCCTTCCACTCATTCACCCCGTTTATCTTTTTAGAATGTGTTAATTATTTAGCTGTTTGTGCTTGCGAATGTTTGCCAAATAGCACTGAGACAAGCTAAGCATCTAATGCAAAGGCAATTTGAATATTTCACCAGACCATCAAAACAATTTAAAGTTTGCCTTTTTCCTTGGCTGTGACTGAATAAACAGTGTGGGGTGTTTTTTTTTAGGGAATGTTTAGTGCTTTAATGGATGGCATAGTTTCTCAGTGTGCTGCTCAGTCTTTCCATTATTAATCATCATAGACATGAAGGGACGTGGATACAAGGCTACGTCGATGAAAAATGGTGATGATTATGAGGTCAGTACCTGATAAACTGTTATATTGGACGAGAGTTGTTTCCTCCAGCTCAGCAGATTCTGGCTGCTTTGCTCGTGACCTTGATGAAGGTCTCCCTGCTCTTGAATGACTCTCAACACATCTGACCCTGTTGCAAGCCGTTCAAGTATGTCAGGGCCATATGTCGGTTTGTGTGGCATCCTGCACGCTGAGCATGCAGCCTCTCTACCTGAGACCAGCCGAGGCCAGACTGGTTGTTGGTCTTGCATCACAGCAGGCAATTACTTCTCCGAAAGTAGGACAGTTCTTGGTAATGACAGTCACCAGAGCACAATATTTAGTGCAATGAAAAGGCATTGTTGCTGTCAGCATTGTTTTCTTGGAGAGAGGATGACAAGGCAGTGGGAATGGAACAGGGCCATGTTGTACAAAGAGGATTATGAAGACAAAACAACTTTGACAAGTCGGAAATTTGAGGACACTTCCGGGGAGATATGAAGACTATCAAAGTCAAGCTGTTTGTTGGAGGGGTGGCAGCTTGCTGGTTTGTGTGCCCTTGTGAATGTAGACGAATGCGACGGAAAACACAGACGTCGAGTTTTACCTCTGGACTCAAAAGCTGACACTTGACTGAATAGCTCTTCTCAAAGTAGCAGCCATCTCTCTGCCACACTGAACAAAGGCCAACCTCTTTCTCGGCAGAGGATGTTTTCTTTCAGTGCGGCACAACAAATAAATAAATTAGTATGAGCAATAGGATAATTGTGCAGAGCTAGGGTGCGCTGTAATGTTCATGTCCTCATTTATAAAAGGAAATCTGTTTTCTGATGCCGCAAGATTAATCTACGGTGCTTTGTTTCTGTTATATAGAAATGTTTAAAATAAAGTAATCTGTGAAGATGTACTCTGGAAGTAAGAGACTCTGATCTTCACTAAATCATATAGTTGTTTGCACAACTCACTTACATAAGCCATCTCTCTTCTCCACATTTTAATCAACAAAAGTAATAGCAGCCCCTCATATCAATATACCTGAGCCATCTCCTGTCTAATACCAAGGATCTCACTGTGTACGATTACGCAACCCGAGCTACACTTCTCAACTGCGTCCCGATCAGGATTATAGCTTTGGCAGGGATCAAAATTTGTTTCTGTGCCTTTATTTCTGGTGCTTTTTTTATTGCCAATCTGCAGCACTGTATCTATAATATACAAGCTGCAGGCGGTGGTTGAGAGCTTTGTACAGTCTGTTTTGCTTACAGTTTATTTGATCCTTTAATTGGGCGGTGGACTATCTTGTTTTATTATTCAACAAATCAACAACATCAATTCAGGGCCACCTAATAATGACAAAACATGGTGCTCACACACTGGCAATCTCAAATTGTATTTCCTTATTAGCGCGCTGTCTGGTGAAAAATATGGAAATTATATTCATACTCAGACAGGTAATAACCAAAAGGCAAGGTACAAAGTGGGTTGCAAATTAGTCTAAATACCAAGCCTCTGTTATATTTGCATATTTTCTTTGAACATATTGTTGGGGGAAAAAAGAGGAGGCCAGAATTTGAATGGTTACTTCACATTTCAAAAGTTACATCAAAATTCACTAAACAAGTAGTCTTATTAATGATCAAGGCAAGCACCTTGATCTTGACATTGAGCATTTGCTCATCATGTTTTAGTGATCAGAAGGATGAATGACGTGTCCAAATTCAGTATAGTCCATGCCTCTGTGCCATAGGATATAACATATGATCAAACTATGCTTTTACACGTTGACTCCAGGTAGGCCTGTTGGGATCTATCAATCCTACACTACTGTGCAAAATAAAGTTATGGTCCATTCATTGTTGAAATTCACAGTCACAATCTATGGTGTCTAAAAATACTATGGCTGCAATTTATAACTGCGACTAACAATTATTTTCAATCGATTAATTATTCTGCTTATTATATTTTCTCAAGTAATATATTTTCTATTTTCCTAAAGCCAAAGGTGAAGTTTTCAAATTGGTTGTTTTTTCCAAGCGACTCTCCAAAACCCCAAAATATACAATTTATTATCACATAAGACAAGACAAGCAACAACTCCTCCCATTTTACATGCTGGAACCAATCAATATTTTGCATTATTGCTTAAAGCTATTAATCAATTATTACCAAAACGGTTTCCTATTAATTTGTTGCTTGATTGTGTCACCAATTCTCTTCTACACCAATCTCCACACAGTAGTCTATTTAGTTATATTATTCTATAGCCTCCTATCCAAAACTAATAGTCCAACCAGTTATTAGTCCCAAACAGAAAAATGTATGTATATATTTTTTTGTATTGAAGCTGTATTAACGTCAAATTTGACACTTAAAATTTAAAGCGAGCCTATTACTTCGGTTAAACAGCAGCCACCGTGGCCATAAGTGACCATTAAAGGATAATGCTAAACTATTAAGTGACACAGTAGCACAGGTAGAGAGGATTCATAAAGTCAGCAAACTAACTCATGTAACTGGTTGTTACACAAACTCAATAAAAAATCCATTCAATTCATGTAGCTAATAATGATTAATAGTGCAATATCCATCTAAAGATAGCTAATGTTTGTAAGCTAACATGAGCCACCATAAGCTAGTGGTCATACTACACCAAGTAAGGCTGTAAAATACAACTTTAAGCTAGAAGGCCTTTTCATTTGCAAGAGGAAGAGTGTGTCATTTCTTCACTCAAAGGTTATACAAGTCATTTTTAAGATCAAAGTATATTTTTAATAGGCTATTATTTCATTCCAGAGATGCGACTATGAAATTATGACTGAGCTCATTTTTCACATAAATGGTGGCCTCCTCCCTTGATTTAAAGATACCCCGCTCCCGCCCTCCTCGGCACATATCCCCACCCCTTCACTGTTTCGGGGATGGTGTGGTCCAGGAAGCGCGCCTCTCCTCTGCTCTCCTCTCCGGCTGAAGTGAATCAGCTGACGAATGGTATCTCCCTCCTCTCCCGGATGAATCGCGCCGCTGAAGCCGGGCAGCCTGAGCGCTGACACAGGAGCAGGTTGCCCACAGGCTCGCTCTCCTCCTGCTAGATGTCGGACCGACCGAGCCTCAAGTAAAAAGATTCCGCCACCCAAAATAGAGGTTACTTTATTTCATCTTTCGCCTCGGGCAGGAAGCTACCCGCTTCCCCTCACCATGGCTTCCAACTTCAACGACATAGTCAAACAGGGATACGTGAGGATACGGAGTAAGAAACTGGGGGTGAGTACTGTTGCACTTGCTGTCTTGCGCGGCGGAGGAGAAATTGGAGGAGGGGAATGAGGTGGCGAAGGATGAAGAGGGAGAGGAGTTCCAGTTGTTTGCGGTCTTTTAGCATCAGGGGCGGCTGGATTAAGAAAGAGGCTTTAATTGCTCCATAGGCGGCCGTCCTGCTGGGAGCTCTTCAAGAGGAAAAACAGATTAGAGCAGCACGAGCAGCGGCCAAGTTTCACTCAGTGCTTTGTGCATAAAATACAACTGCTCATACTGAGATGTTGGTAAAGTGTAGATGATTGACAGCTCGTGTCATGTGCGTGTTGCTGGAAACCATATCCTCCCTTTGTTTCCAGTTTTCTGGCTTGTAACTTTATTTTCTTTGAGAAAGTTAGGCTGTATCTAGTGTTCTGACTGTGTTTGGCTGCAACATTTTTAGACGGATAACACTTTTTTCAACCAGAGGAGTAGACTATGAATCTCACTTTTGACTGAGATATGCAGTAAAACTATGACAGATATTAAACACACCATAACATATTAAAATCGAATACAGTCACTTGCAATTGAGCGCCACAGGCTATACATCCCTTTATTATAGTGTCAGGAACAAATTAACACTATGTCATATGAGTTCCAGCAACATAATAGGAAAACTGGGAATGCCGCTTATCACCACTCAAATGATCACTGCTCATTCTGTTATCAGTCAGCCCAGCCTTACTATACTTTAACTTTTCTTTCAGCCTGGATGAATTATGCCCAGTAATGAAAAGTGTCATTGAACTCCAGCTGATTCGGTGTGATTGCAGCTCCTCAATGCCATGATAATGGATTTCCATTGAGATACAGCAAGGAGAAAAAGAAAAAAAAATGGCTTATCTGCTTATATTGAAATGAATGATATATATTCAATTATGTGTGCCTTATTGTCTGACTCATAAAGCCATCTGCTTTTGTTCATACTTCCAGCTCATTACGCTAACAGAGCGGGCACACTCCCTCTCCTCTGATGAAGTGTGATGATGGAGGCTAATGAGGTCTGCCTCCTCACATCATCACCTGGCCTCATCAACACTATTCTACTATTGTTTGCTGCTATTGAAGCTATCTTTGATTACTCTTTGAGAGTAATCGTTGTTGAGTAAGAGAAACCTTTACTGGCTCTAAAGGACTTGCACAACATAATCCTGATAAAGGATAAAGCATGAGACACTTGTAGTTGTTAACATGCAAATTAACTCGCTCCCATACAGTTGGCTCAGTTTATTTATTTCTTGCATAGGCTATTAGCTCGATGCATTCAGAAAAAGAACCCGAGTGCGTTTGAAGAGCCTCTGACTTTGCAAAGCTGGTGAGCATGCACACTGTGTTAGCTGTGTTCGAGGTATGGATGCCATATCTCTGCCAGTTCCACATCTCATCCTGCTGTTTGTGGAGAAAAACAGTTTGTGTCCTGATCGCCCACTCCCTCAGCCCTCCACCGCTCACTGCTGTTTCATCATAGAAAAGCCATGCTGCGATGGCCTCAGAGGACCCTGGTGGGGGTAGACAGAAAATATTTATCTGTCTCTTAGTTATTCCAGGCCAATTCTCATTCTGAATCAGATACAAAAACAACAAAACGGAACAGGAATAGGTATTTGTACGCCTCATTCAACAGGCGGTGATACATCCCTGTGATTACTCCTCTTGTTTGATTAGTGTTTCTGTGGGGAAAAATTGCTTGTTGGTGCTAAATGGCATAATTTCAACTATTTTTTGTGTTGTGTTTTTGAGAGAGATGAAAATCCAAATGTGTGACAGATACACACATGCGTGGGCGGACTGGAGAGATACACATCTGTATAAGAGGGGAATTATATTCAGAGTTGGCTAAAATCCAGAAAGTGTTGTTTTGTAGCCCATTTGCAACATGAACCCAAACGTCATATTTACTTTGTTTTATTTTTGTCAAATTTTTCGCATTCATCAACGACTCTACAGCTCAACAATGTTTGTAGCTAAGGAGAGAGACATGAAGCATCATTATCCTGATATGCTGTACAGAGCGTCTGCGTGGAGGGAGAACTGGATACATGCAGACCCAGACTCAAGTTTAGTAACATGGAAACGAATATGCCCTCTTTGCCCTTTCATAATAATACTGCCAAAAGTGCAACACAGATGGTCCATCCTCTCACTAGGGCTTGGTATCATGTCAAATGTTTCAGTACTCTGCGATATGATGGTTTCTGTACTGATACCAAAACAATACAAAAAAAAAAGAATTCTTTCAACAAATTTCCATTTTTCATTTGACATAATTATACAAATAAGTCTGCAACTAATGATTATTTTCATCATGGATTAATCCATCAATTATTTTCTCAAACAATGGACTAATTGTTTGGTAAATGAAAGAGCTCAAGGTGACGTCTTCACATTGTTTGTTTTATCCCAACAAATGGTTCAGAACTCAAAGATATTCATTTACCATAATAAAAGACAAAGAAAATTCAAAGGACAAATCCGCACATAGGAGAAGCTGAAACCAGGAAATTATCAGTATTTTTGCTTGAAAAAAAGTTGCCGGTAACTGTGCTGTCAATTCACTAATTATTAGTCGAGTAATTGTTTCACCTTTTTAAAAGCAAAATCTGAAATGTTTAACTTATAAATACAAACAGCCGCTTAAGAATGTCGACTAATTATAAAGCCTGATTTTGATTTAAACAAGGATCTATCTGTAGAGCTACATCAAAAAGACATTTTCATTACTAATCAATCCGCAGTTTCTTTTCACGATAAATTGATTTATTGTTTCCTTTGTAAAATGTCTGAAAATAGTGAGAAATCACTGTTTTGTTTTGTTTTTCTCAGTTTCGTCTATCAAATCACTTATTTTCTCTATAAAGAATCTAAAACCCCAAAATATCCTGTTTAATATGACATGAGATAAAGAAAAGCAGTAGATTCTCAGTGTGGAGAAGCTGGAATCAAATGTTCGTAATTTTTGCTTGAAAACGATTAATTGATAAGCAAAGTGGTTGCAACGGCTAATGGTTTCATCTTGAGATGCCTGCTTTCAGTTTTTGACAGTTTTTGATGATCAGTGCTATGGACACATTTCTGTTGGTACCAGTAAAGTACTAAGGTTTGACACCCAGCCCTACCTGTCAGAGCAACTAGATTTATCTTCTCAAATGGAGTATTAGGCCAGAAAGGTCCTGGCTTTTTTACTCCTCATTGGATGGTTATTTAATATTTTTTATAAAGCGTTTAAAGGTCTCTCAAATATCACATATCAAGACTTTGCATCACAGTTGACCTTCTAATGCTCCCATCTTGCTCTCTATTGTAATGCTGTGTCATTTTAAAACGTATTATACATTATTTTTTATTAGAAAGTGGTACAGTCGAATGGTTCTCTTTACGTGATAAGTATTAAAGTGGCCATGCCAACACCAGCAGCTTTGGCTGAATTCATCAGCATCCGTCAATATGATTGGCTCATTTCCAAACCCCATCATGTGTGAAGGTTGAGGCCATGAGGTCAGGTCTGTGTTCTGCAGAGTGATCAAAATTACCGAGCGGGACACTTTCTCTCCTTTCACTTTCTCTTTGTTTGTCTTCTGTCTTTCTCCTGGGACATGTGTTTTCTTTTTCCACGGAAATGAATAGGAACGATTTCCTACATTAGCCAACCTCTTTGTCTCTTTGTTGGCTGAGGAGACAACGGTGCAGTGTTCTTGAATGCACAAGTAGTCTCTCTCTCTCCTCTCCTTTCTCACATTCCCCTTCTCTTCCTCACCTTACCACCCATTCTCTCACCTCCTGGCCCACAGCATCTCACCTGTACTCCCCACACTTCACAGTGTCTCTCTCATCTCCTCTCCGCTATATTATCTCCCTTCCCTTTCTCTCCTTTTTTCTTCCCCTTTATCTGGCTATCTCCCTCACCCCATTCCCCTTTCTCTCTCACCTTTCTCTCCTTCACTGGTTTGCAGACAGTTGAGAGACTGAGCACAAAAGCATTCTATTCATCACCCCACACTGCACCCTCCATAACCCCAACAGGCTATTCCCCAGGACACCATGCAAAGGCCCATACACATACACACGCACACGCACGCACACACACACACACAGACACACACATATATACAGCCAATTGGCTTGGTTCAGCATTGAAGAATTGGCACACACATGCACCCGACAAAACAAGTAAACAATCTGCTGCCAGAGAACAGTGTGTGGATTCTCAATTAATTTTAATCCTGTGGCTTTGTACCATACAGTATTTTTTTCACTACATGAAGACAAACTAAATGCTCACAAGAGCAAAAAACAAGTGAAGTGTCTCCGCAAAGAGGCAACCATAAAGTCTGTCAGTGTGTGAGAAAAAGCAGTGGCGGTGTTGCCATCAGCCGCGTGCCTCTTTCGTTTCGCCTTTCAGTGAAAAACGGCTGATGCTATCTGTGGGATGGACTCCTCTTGCAATGCTGAATAACATGACCTTTGAGTAAGTTGTGTGTCAGTCTCAGTCCAGGTGCATGTTTCCCAGGTTTAGGATCACTGTGGTAAACAGAAAAGGTCAGCTGTTTAATATTTTCCCCCCGTCGGTCCAACTTTTCTCAGAGCCTTAACAAAAATGGTCATTTTAAGTTTGCTGCAGGTGAGCCTGTCTGCCATTCAGTTTCTCCATTCACAAACATGTTTTGACACTTCAAAGGAGCTGGAGATCCGATGCTGGCTCAGAGGCAGATATGTAATATTTTAAGAAAACCCAGAGCACTTCGCATGTAGACTACACACACAGATGGGTTCTTGTTGAAATTTATTTCACACTACAGTAACACCACAGTATTTCCACCAAAATAAATAGCACACACAACAAACTCAACATTGACTTCTTTTGAATACAAACAAATGTGCAGTAGAACCAGAAGATTATAATTTTTTACTGCTATAGCTTTAGCTGCTATCATTAACATTTGTGCATTAACAGTGAACCAACTGTGTAATGTGAAGGATGTCACTTGTAATGATGAACCCACAGAGAATGTTGATGTTGATGAATGTGTTGATTTTTCAAAACATCATCAGTGAGCTGGAATACATTTGTGAGATTCTGAGGTGTCATTGGCCATCTTAAAATTCATCATGTTGGATTGAACAGTTGCCTAATCTCCTTTAAATTCTATCTGGAATAGAATTAAAACCAACAAACAAAGATCTTAAAAAAAAAATACATTTGTTCTTCATATAATATGCTGCTAATGCAGTTTGTGATAGCAAGAATAAATTTTGAAAGGGCCAAAGTTGTGTTTTCCTGCTGTCTTAAGTGCAGCTGTGAGAGCGCGTTGGTCAAACCAGAACATTAAATGTCAAAACAGAAAACACATTAAAAATGCATTACGTCTGGCTAAGAATGAGTAGGAGTGAAAATACAATCAGCCAAAAGTGTGGATGTAAACAAATAATGCATGCTGAAAATTTAAGTTATTCATCATCCTAATACAAGGATATAATTTGCAAAAAGATGGTTTACAGTCCTGTTTATCGATTTACTGAAGTGATTTGGGATCTTAAAATTGCTTTTTTATGAGAGAACCATTTCACAATCTTGGGTGGGCATACAGTTTGTTTTGGGGCAAATAACCCAACTGTAATTTACAGACTGTGTGTGACAACTATACTGCAGCACAGGAGTTATTAGAATCCTTCCACCTTTGGCCTTTTAGGAAGGTTTTAGGGAAGTTTAATGCGTGACAGAAGGGGTACTTTCGTTACAGTCTCCCATGCCACGATACAGCAGAATTTGACAGCAAGGAATACTTTGTTGTGACTATTTGAAAACATCAAATTACATGGTGTAATACTCCTACCAGCTATACTGGCTCATGGTATAAACTGATTATGAATGTTTAGTCATGAGGCAAATGTAAATCCATGTAGCTTTGCATCTTTGCTCTATTGGGAAACTGAAGTCTGTAAATACTACAGTGTGAGAACAATCCACTTAGAGCTTAAAGCTGCAATATGTGCGTTTTTCAGTCTAAAACCTTTAAAAAAATTAACTGAAATCATCAGAATGTGAAGAAGTAACAGTTTTGATGTTATGTCAAACACGCCTATGTATTTTTTTGAGAAGATATCTTCTGCAGTTGGCGTGCTAACCAGCAAGTCCAGTCCCCTGTCGCAATACCACTTACCTCAAGAGGTGATAGTAAGTCACTCTATTGTCCAGTCTGCCCACAGTCCAACATGAGTGGATGAAGAATCACAGTCAGCAACAAAGAAAATAAATGATAGCAATAGAGGAAAAACAAGAGTTAGCTTTGCTTTACTCTGGTAAGTAAATAGCTACTAATGCTAATGTTGGCTATGTAGCGATAGCAAATATTTACATATAACACCTTTAAATGACTTGTTAATCCACAGGAAATCTGCAACTATTGTGATAAATTGTGTAAATTTATTTGAAGCAAATATGCTAAAAGCTTCCTCTGGCCCCAGCTTCTCAGAGGTGAAAATGAGCTGATTTTCTGTTTTATATTATCATAAATTGAGTATCTTTGAGTTATAGACAGTTGGTTGGACAAAACAACCACCTTGGGCTCAAAGAATTGTGAATTTTCTCACTTTGCTTTGATATTTCATAGACTAAGCAATTTATTGATTCATTGAGAAAATTATTGGAAGATTAATCAATAAAGAAAACTAATATTAGTTGGAGCTCTACTCTCATTTTAGTTTCAGTTTTTTGCTTTTTAAATAGTAGTAGGCTATACAATGTTATATTTCAATATAATTTAATATAATGTTTTAAACAAATACTCCTGTACCTTTAAAACTTGTCCACTTGAAATCAATTTCAAGCAACACAATAAACAACTTCTAAGTCATCCACAGCAATTTAGTCATTAAAGGTAATGCACTGCTGAACAAAAGCCAACTTTTTAGCTTCAATTCCCTTTTCAGTGAGGAAGCCTCAGCTTGGACTCCTACATTTTAGAATCTTATGGGATAAAACACCATACTGTACAGTGACAAGAACAAAAACTATTGTTTCGTACATGCTTTTTCCAAAATTGTCATTGATGAGAAACTAAAAATTGTGAAATGTTAGTTTTTGTAGAGCTTAAAGACCTGATGCTAAGCCTGCTAAAAAAAAAAAATCATCACAGTGCTTACTGATAAAGACATTAACAGTCAAATAACGAACTTTTGTACTTTAAGTCATTAGCTATGTGAACAAAAGTACTTTTCTTTACCCACTGGTGCTTTCCTCTCCTCTGTGTCTGCAATAACTCCCTCCATTATCAGTTATTATATCTCTTTTGTCTCTCATTTCTTTTTGACTTACAAGTGGGTATTTGTATTCAGCGCCGAGTGGCCTTTATGTGGACAGTGTGTATTGTATTGGTGTGTGGGTATGTTCCCCCTTGTTGGTGCACAAGCACCCACCAAAGCAGAGGCAAAAAAAAATGGAGAACAATGTGTCTATTGTCCAAGATGGCACAGCCATTTAAGATAGGATCTTGCCACTTTCATGCACTCACTATTAACAATGACAGGCCGTCTAGAATGGTGGATGTCAGGAGATTTTTCACCCCAGGAACTGTGCTTGTCAGTGGAGTGTAGCAAAGACACAGTCAGCTGTGTTAGACTTGTGGAAGCAATTGAGACTTCCAGACAACATGGATAAATGTGACTTGGGTTGTGCAAAGAAATCAAATTATATCAATTAGGAAATCATTAGATTCTTACATCCAGTGGCCACAATTAGCAGTGTTCTCCACTCCATTCTGATTGCCAAATAGAAATTGAAATGGTTGTAAATGGAGGATTTGTAACATGCCTAGTTTTGTTTATGATTTTATTTGTGCCTTGTGGGTGCATGTAGCCCACTTTCACTTCTTCTTTTTCTGATAAATGTTTTCGAACTCAGTGCATTAATTCACAGATATGCAGGGCTATACATTCTGTGGTCATTTCCTTTGGTTTCCATCAGCTTCCTCCATCAGACAAAGAACTGAAGACAAATTACCAGCTCTTATTGGCCCTGATGAATTGCATCTCTAGCAGGATATGGGAACAACAGCCCAATACTCGTTATTCATTGTGAAAAATGTGCCTCTATTATATAGTTGCTTTCATAAATAAATCTCTGCCCGAACCTCTCTTGAACATTTCACATCATTGATTCCCGTTGTTCCTAATTATCAAAAAAGCTTTTTGTCGTGAACAGGGACAAATGTTGTTATTAGTAGATATATGTCTAAAACCCAGCTGATTAAGGAATACACCATAAAAAGACCAGTGGTTAATAATACCCCATTGCATCAACACTCTTTTCCTGTCTTCACTCAGTGTTATGCTCTCAAAATACCAGTGAGAAATTTTGTTTCAGTCCCAACCACTTCTCCTCTTTTTCTCTCTCCTGCCGTCTCAGTCTTGCTTTCTGTCCCTTTGCCTGAAATCCGTTCACAGATACGTTACACCAAGCCAGTACCGTCCATAACAGCTTTGTGTTGCCAATGTTTTCTGATGAGCTGCTTTGTAAAGTCCAAAGTTCTATAATCCCATCGGGGGAGAAGTCACAGCTCACTAGAAGAGGTCTCTCTTCATGGCTATTTAATCTTTCCAATCCCAGCACACCCTGCATCCTGACAACACACAAAACACTTGATTCAACACCATAAATTTGAGCAAAATGGAAGGAACCGCCAATGTCAGTCTGTTGTTGGTCAATTCACCACTTTGGTCCAGACTGTAATATCTCACAACTGGATAGGCAAATTCTGTAGAGACATTCATGGTCCCCCGAGGATAAAAGCTACTTCGGTGGTCATCTGACTTTTCCTCTAGTGCCACTATGATGTTCATGTTTGTGGTTTTGGGTGAAATATCTCAGATGGGTTGCCATGAACTTTGGTACAGACATTCATGTGTCCCTCGGGATGGATTCCGATTCCCCTGACTTTTTATGTTTGACCATCATCAGGACGAAATTTTTGATTTGTCCAATACTTTGGTTTATGACAAAATACCAAAAAAACTAATGGCATTCCCATCAGCCTCAGTTATACTTGGTGTTTAGTGCTAAATAGCAAATGTTAGCATGCTATCATGTTTAAGTAAGATGGTGGACATGGTAAATATTGCACCTGCTAAGTCGGTAAAATGAGCCCACTCCTGGACCATGCATACCGCATATGCCTCTCATATGCACCCTGAATGATGGGCACAAAGAGAGTGAATATCAATACGCAATAAAAATCAATCTAACTTAATATTAGCTAAATCTATCTTTCTCTCTCCCCCCTTGACTGGGTGTTGCCATGTATCTCCACTTTTTCAGTCATTTCACATTAAAAGCCCTCTGCAGAGTTGTGTAGTCACAACTTAATGGCATGCAGCAGTGACAATAGTTTTTATATGGGAAACTCTGGTGAGCCACGTAATGAACAAATATTACAGCCCTTGATTGAACCCGCTTTTTTCTCCACAGATAAAGTTTCTATTTTTGCCCAAATTGCATTTATGCTGTTTTATCACTTTCTTTCAAGTCAGTGAAATGAAAATTCAAAACTATTTCAAAACTATTTCAGAACTATTTCAGTACTATCTGTGAAGTGTCATGTGCTCCACTTGCTTGTGACAATGAACTGAAGACAGACTGTTGGCCAAGAATATGTACTTAAGCTGTTAAATACAAAAAAGTTATATTTCGGCATTGTGCTAACAGACATTGACTGTTCCTGCTTAGTCACACAGAATGCTCTCACTGTTGTTGGTTAGCCAAGGATGTGTCTCAGTAGTGTTGTACAAGAGAGTCTTTTGTCTTTCCTCTGAAAGATGTTTTCAATAAAGTTAGTAAATGAGTTATATTTTGGAGTTGATTCTCTATCTTGTGGTTGAAAAAAGACTTATAGTATTGCAATGATGTCTCTTCACAGTTAAATTAATTCCCTTAATAATGTTAGCTGTGTGATTTTGAAAGGTGAATGTATTTTGCTCCATATTCAAGTCTTTCTGATCCACATATTTCACCTCCCACGCAGGGCTTGAGCTTTACAGTTCTCTGTGGTACTGTATTGCTACATTGTGCAGATACACTGGAGACTCACCTATAAAACACCAGGCCTAGAGGAATCTATCATAGCTCCATTAACACTTCTGCTTCATCCTCTTCTCCTCGCCTTCCGCCCCTCATTAATCAACAGACCAGCCCTCGGGGCTCTGCTCTGCAGCTAAGCTCACTTCAGTTTGTGTGTCTGTGTGTGTGTGCGTGTGCATACAGTATATGGGCACCGTGTTTTTGTGTACTTTCAGATGTGTATATGCATAGGTATTTTCATGTGTCTGTGTATGTAGATATATGATGATGTCCAGTTTCCAGAAGGATTTTCTTTCTGTATGAATCCTTGCCTTTAAATGTAGGACAAAAAAACTATCATAGATTCCCTCAGATGTTGTCAGTATGTATAGTCTTATGATAACAGTCAGTCATCCCTCTCAAACTGCTTCCGAAGTCAATTTTGTCAGTATGTGATCTGGAGAAATTTGATCAAATCAGATTTTCAGAGATGAGTTGTCAGAGCTGACACGCATGGTTGTACATACAGTATCAAAATTGGACCAAATGAAATTATTCTAAGAACAAGAAAAAGTTCCACCTACCGTTTTATATTTGAATCACGGTCTATAATGAGTTCTGCTCCTGCTGTTACCTTTCATCAGCCTGCTTGCCAAGCACATTCAGTACAGTGTGCAGCCAAAGATAGCCTCAGCTGTGTGTCTATGTGTGTTAAGGGGCTTGTCTTTGTGCCTGTGTTCTTAATTTACTCAGTGCGGTGCATAGGTAAACATTATTATGGTCTTGCTAAAAAAAAAAAAAATTAAAATATTACACCTGATCTGCTTGAAATGCAAGCAAACAGCCTTGTTGAATAATGTAAATTGCACAAGCTGTAGACTAAACAAGGCTTTTTTTAATGTGCTACTAATTGTTAAGCGCTGTATTATTAATGTGCTGTTGAAAAAACCTCGACCTTGGAGTACTGTGTAAGTGGTGGGAGAAAAAAAACAGTCAGTTCATGTCACCGGCCTGTGTGGGAACGATGTTTGTTTCTGTTTGTTTGGAGATGAGTTTGTACTCTCCACTCTCCTTCCCTCCCTCTTTCCTTCTCGTGGGAGTTCTTTTAATAGTAAGGAGGTGACAGTTTACCTCTCGCTGAGCACCGGGGTGACAGTTTGGTACCTGCCCAGTGCGGCATGAAGCGTTACAGCTGACTCACGTTGCATGCAAAAGCGGCCTCCTTTTTAAATTTGCACTCCATTCTAATGAGCCGAATTGACCTCAAGTGCAGGCCAAGGCAATCTGATCCCCTTTCTATTAGACAGCTTTTAATATTTCCACAAGAATTATTGTTCGGGGAATGAATTTTGGATAAGTTCTGCCAAGGGAAATGGAGCACACAATAGTAGCCTTGGCAGTGGCACTTTGAGCGGATCATTTAAAGGTCATAATGGGGGGAAAAAATGGCTCTTTAGAGTCATAAAACAATTGAAAACATGAGGTTACAGGACAAAGTTTTGAAGTGAAATATATGATAGAAGAAAGAGGAGTGAATAAGGCAAACTTTTGACCTGTCATGAATCGTAGTGGGGGCCTAATATGCCAACAGATTAGGATTTAACTAATTTAACAAAAGGAAGTTTGAAGTGAGAGCAGACATTGGGGTCAACATTAACTGGTGTTACCCCACTCTCTCTCCACTCACACACACACCTCCCTCCCTCTCGCTCCCCTCTTATGTTCCCAGTTGTTCGTTCTCATTTCAGAGAAATGTCTGTTGGACGAAGTGATAATTGCATTCCTCAATGATTTCATGCTGAGACACACAGTGACACGGAATCACAGCCCACTTAATCCAAGGGAGTGTGTTCTTTGGAAGGAAATGAGACAAAAACAATATGACAAACTCCATCGGACCCGGTTCTTTGACATAAAAGTGCACTTCCACATTTCCCTCCCTTGCACACATGCGTGTTTACATCCCCGGTGTCCTCTTTGATTTGCAGACCAAATGTGGCCGAGCCAAGTTAGTTCCAGCGAGCACAAATCTCTGCTTTCTGGTTGTGAGGGAATAGTTGTTGCAGACACAGAGCCTGCTGCTTTCCCAGCTAACCGTATCAGAGAAGCAGCCCAGACATCAGTGAGCGAGTACCTCTTTAGAATTAATCCTTGGAGGGGAGGGGGGGTGGTGGGTGGGGTGGGGGTTGACTGTACCAATGTATGAGGATTACTGCTTTTAGGGCTTCTGATGAAATTCAAATAACAAACGCTTGCACAAAGTGTCCTGGAAAACACTCAGCGTTTCGTAATATCCTGCTAAACGTGCATATATTTGCTGGAACACCGCACAGTGCTCTTTGCCTCATTCAATTTCACACTCTTTATTGATATGATAATCAAGTGGTCAGCTAATGGTAATTAAGCTAGTCAACTGGGGGAGATGCATCATGGCTGTGGGCAAGAGCTCCTTTCATCCACTTTCTTTATATTCTCTTCCCACACAGGTTAGTCGGTCACTTCTGAGGCACTGTATTTAGTTTCCGTGTAGCGGCCCCTCACCTGTTGGCCTAGATGCTAATTTTGCTCGTCTAGAAGCCGCTGGCGACACAAGCACCAAAATACTAAAGTGTAAAATAAGGCTTTGCTGATATTACAGCAGGACCTAGATGGAGGTTTTGGAGTTTTGCGCATTCAGACCATTTTTTTTTTTTTTTTTGAGTTGGGTTTAACATTCATCCTGGCTAGAGCATCCAGAGTGGTGGACAACTCATTCCAGACTCATAAAGAAAATAACACTGGCCTGTATTACTGCTCTCTGTCTACGGTTGTCTCAGTATGCTTGTTGGCGTGGGTATTCTGCCATAGTCAAATCCCTCTTTGTCTGCGTGTTATTGTCTGTGAACGCTTCAGCCTTGTACATGGATTAAATGGAAATTGCTCTGCGTGTGTGTATGTGTATGTGTGTGTGCAGAGGATTGCTGACTAAAGCTGTAATACATAAAGAGGTTTGGATGAGGGATGGTTTAAAGAGCAGGCAATTGTCATAATGATGACTTAAAGCAAAGTTGTACCACCGTAAAAAAATGTTTTACACATGCATGCGAATCCACCGCAGCCTTGTATACTGTAGCAAACAGCGCCTGCCAGCCTCAGTGGCACTAGAATCAATAGTGGCTAAAATATACGATGGAATAACTTCACCACACTGGAGTAAGCAACATTAGAAAAGTGCATTGGTAGATTATGGGATTATGATTGCGGTGTAATCCTTTGTCCTCTCCTTTCCTGTAAAAACCCTGTTTCCTCTCCTAGACTTTGACTCTGTTCATGCCCAATACTCCCCAAAGGGTGGATGTATCTAAGTTGTGACATGAGCAATATGCCACCTTGTTTACGCCATAAAACTCCCCCCTCTCTCTCTCTTTTCTTACTCCTCTGCTCCCTCACACCTGAGAGAGAAACTTCAATATTGACCTACATCTCCTTCAGAATAATTTGGCTGCTATTTTTGTGCTGCGCTTAAAAAATGCTCTGCTACAGTAGCTGTGATGGCTGGATCCTCACAGTGTGCTACATTTTTTAACTAATGTTTTTCCTGCTCAAGGTTGTGCCGCCCAGCATGGGTTAAACATCTCCCTTGTCTCCCCCACAGTAATAAGAAACAACTGTAGAAATACTTCCCCTGTGCTCACCGTTGTTATTTTACATGACAATTGCAAGGAGTTTTTTTGAGATTGCTCGAGAAAAGCTCGGCTTGCAGATTTTCCAAACATTTTATTTGATGTTACATTTGAAATTTGGATCAAGAAGAAGGATTTCTTTAAAATATACGGCAATGGTAGTCATCGTGATCTATCTTCGATGCTCTGACCACAAGTGCTATTTAAAAGTGTAATTTATCATGAATCTTAATGGAGGGCTGCAGCCAGTTGCCTCCATGGCTCTGGCCTGTTCAGACACTCTACTTTTTCAGCAGCTGCTCTCACCACCTCATGATCATTTTCACTCCTTGAAACTTTGTCTTAAGTGAACTGCCTTTCCTCCTGCTCTCCACTGGCCTCTTCTCTCTGTCTCTTTCTTTCATGCTCGCTTTAAATTTTTCTTCTTTGCATTCTCTCAATCCCTCCATTGACCTCTTTTTTTTATTTCTCCCCGTTACGTAATCATTTTAATACCACCTGCCATCGTGTTCTTTGTCATATTGGATTCGACGGGTACATTGCTTTCGGCGTGGAATCAGCTGGAACCTGTTGTCCGTCATATTTCATGCCACATTGTGACCAGGATCTAGTTTTCAGCTATTCATACTTTGTGTGTAAAGCCACCCAGTCACAGCCAAGGCCTTAACAAATGAAATAAGGGTTACTAATACTATGATATTACATTTCTGGACCAGTTTGGCTCATGAATGTTTGATGAGAATGTCCAATCATGCATAGACACAAGAAAGAGATGAGGAATGGGAGAAGAGAAATTTAGAAGAGAGAGAAGGGCAAGAGGAGAGACAGAGACAAATCAGGCTTGGAGAGAAAGTGAGGAGGGGGAGTGCGTGTGTGCGCGAGCAAGTGTGTGTGTATGGGATGGAGGTTTTTTTTGGGGGGGGGGTAGGAGGGGGTGGGGGCAGTGATTACTTGCTGCTGAGGTAGCACTGCATTACACATGAGGATTTGGAATGGCCCAGATAAAGTAATCTATGATTAACTGGGGCGCGGCTGGCTCACCACCCTGCCAACAGCTGTAGTCAGGGGCGAATTACAAAATTATGGGATGTCCAAACATTTTAGATGCAGCAGGAAATATATTTCAGTGGAAGCAGGGGGGAGAAGGTTGGGTGGGATGAGAGTTATGTACGAAGTCAAAGGTGACAGCCGGCGGCTAGGGAGGAGAGTGACAGAGGGAGCAGAGGTGCAATTAAGACAAACTTTTGTGGCTGTCACATTTGGCAGAGAATTGGGAAAATGGTGGAACAGTCCTTGGAGGATTTGGGGAGGGGAGCCGGAGGCTGGGGTCGTGGTTGGCGGAGTGATCGCTGCAATGATAGCTGTAACAACTGTCCGACGGGATAACAAATCAAATTATAAAGATGGACACAGCCGCACAGACCCCGCCACTGTCTGAAATTGATTGCCAGCACCGGGAGCTGATATTGCCGGGCCTGGTCTGTCATAGTCCATCAGGCGTCATTATCACCAGGGGAACACTAAAGCTTATGCAGAGCTGAATGAGGTGTAAGACTCGATGAGCAGTACTGCATGGAGTTTAACACAAAAAAGTAACTGAAACATTCTAAATAGGTGTGCATGCTGTATCAGTCTCAGTCATGTTTTCTTTGAGGTCAGGTTTAAGAGTCTACAGCCAAGCTAGAGGGTCCGAGAGGCTGCACTCGCTGTGATGCTTTAAGCTAATGGCTAGCATCAGCTTGCTAACAGGCTCACAATGGTGACAATAATCTCATGTTGAGGTTTAGCAGGTTTAATGTTTACCACGTCCACCATCTTAGTTAGCATGCTAACATTTGCTAATTAGTAGTGATGTTATGTGTGTCTGTATATATGACCTAACTGATGCATGAAGCCTCACTTCCCGTCTGTACTGCATGACTGCTTTTGATGGCAGAAAGAGAAATGTTAGTTTTAGATAGTTTTTGGTTTTTAACACCAATTTTGACATTTTGCGTACGAGTGGCTTGGTTGTATTTGCGATGGATCCACCAAGGAAAAGAAAAGACTTCTCCAGTTTGGCAACACCCTGATCTTATTTCTCCCAATAATTGGATGACTAGAGGATCCTCTGTAATAAGGGAAAAGGCAGGTATTAATTTATCCACATCTTTACAAGCTGGCAGTGGGGTTTTGGTGTACACTAGCCTCATCCGTGCCCTGTGAAAGATTGTATTTAAAGGCAGGGGAGGTCATTTCAAAGAAATAAAATCATCTTAGTCCCAACACAGCTTAGAAGTTATTTCTCAATAAAAAGGAATAAACTTTTTCCACAATCATGTTCCATTATACATGCCCACAATGCATATTGACTGCTCAATTTTCACACTTCATGCGTAGAAAATATGTTGATTGCATTTACAGTAATTACTAAGGTATGCTTAGAATGAAAAATACAATCATGGTTTCCATTATACTCATATTTAATTTGTAACATACAAACAGTTATATATATACAGTATATATTTGCCTTTTTTACATTCTGGCCAGTAGATGTGTTACTGTACACATGAAGCATCAAGAAATGAACCTTTGTTGGAATGGTTCAGTGCTTCATGAAGCCTCATTCCACCATCACGACTAATTAGCGGCAGCCTGCTATAAGAAACAAGAAGTGTTTATAATTTTTTGGGCAATGAGGAAAATGCTAAAGAGTTGGGGCGTTATTGGTTCACATGCGTGTCGCTTTTGTTTCATGGAATCCGGATCAACGGTTCATTTGTTTTTGTTCTGTAATGTTGTTTGTGCCTTTTGGAGGGAGCTTCAAAAGATTTGTTCATATATCAAGAAGAGCTTCCAGCCAAACTTTGTCTCCGTTGTATTAGGTTTTATTATTGATTTCATTATTTTGTCAGGGAAAAGTTTTTATGTTGAAAGCTGAAGGGGTGGATTCCTTTAATATCAATAAAGACTGTTTTCCTAAGCGTTTGTTGAAGTTCATTGCAGCAGAGAACTGGTAAGAAGTGTGTATTTGTTATTAATACATTTGTTTCTATTTTATCTATTGGTGTAAGGCTTGGTAGTAAATGGGTGGCATTTATGTCTGATTTGAAGCTATATCTGCTCTGTTACCATCATGTCTGAGTGTTGCAGGACTACCTTGATTGAAGTGCTCTCATATCCTCTATTGCCAAGTAAGTGCAGCGGCAATCATCTTTAAATCGGAGTTTGCAGGACACATGACTCATCGAGAGGTTACAAACCCTTCCCACATTTGTCCCTCTTTTGTTCTATTTTTTTTCATCAAATATCTGAGGAATAATAAATGCATTTGCACCTCTGAGGTATTGCGATAGTGTTTCAAGATTCACTAATGCTCCAGAGAATCTACCAGACGGCTATTTTTATTCTACTGTGTGATTAGTCATTTACCTGAAGCAGGCTGTCATTGGAAATCATTTTCATATCTTTAGACAGTTCCTCAGTTCATCCAAATGATGAGTGATTTTGCCTGTGGGGGGAATAGGGCTCATATTTTATTGAGAGGCGAGACAGTTCCTCAATAATGCCCAAAGTTTGATAATGCTCCGTGAAGTGAATGGACTTTGTGTTTGACTGAGACTTCAGAGCTGACTCATTACTGGGGTCCATGAGGTGTCTGACTTCCTAAATTCTCCACCAGATCTCTCAGTCATGACTCTACTTTTTTTTTTTTTATATGATAGATTCTGACAAAACTGCATGTCAGGAACCCAAGTTGAACTTAAAGGCATTTATTGTTTCATTTAATGTCACTGCCCCACAAAGCAAGGTTATTTTGTATGTAGACAGATGTGTTTCAGCTTCCTTTTGAACCTTTTGTAACAGCACCATCAAAACAGTCTGCTTCCATCTGTCTGTCTGTGATCATACTTTGGCTCTAATCCCTCTTCCGGTCCCCTCGTATGACTGTCTCAGTGTGGTTGTTGTAGTGGGGCTGGTGTTGATGAACTAGCTGCACCTTGCCAAGTGCCTCCTGAAGTGTTTTCCTCACCACAGACAGACCTCCCTAAAAGTGAAGCGATTGCCCTTGAAATGTTCTCTCCAGTTCGTTGCTTTTGCTGCTGCCTATTTTTCACACCGCCTTTCTATGTGTGGTGATGTTCTCATTTTCTTTTTTGATAGCATAGAATCAGAGAGAGATGCACTTCAGAACTGAAGGAAGAGTATCTTATTCAAATCTAGTACAAAGTGCCTGTATTCAACCTATTGACTATGACATTTTTTCCTGTTGTAGGTTGAATATAAAGTGGATTTCTTACATTTTGGTAACAATCTACAAAAACTACAATATGATGACAAAATGAAAACATGCTTTTGGAAGTTTTGGTATGTTCTTTCCCCATTCAAATTTACACAATTGCTCAAGGTCGGAGAAACTGAATAGGTAGTGGTAGTGAAAACCAATTTTGGAGCAATTGTATTATACACATTTTCAGTGGAATTCAAATCTTGGCTTATCGTGGGCCACTCCACAGACATTTCAGTGTTGATTTCAGAGGTTGCTGAGAGTCATCCCAGTCAAACATCCTGAACACTGTGAAACAGGTTCTCATCAACACTTTGTATGATATGACTCCATTCATTCCTTCCTGTATCCTTACAAGAGGTAGGATTTAACTGAGACCTTACATGGGTTAGGAGCTAATGCTTTGCCTTTTGTAGGACTAGTGCTTCACCAATTTTATTAAGAAAATTCAAATAGGTCAAGGTCATTATGTAGTTGCTGAGTTTGGTTGCGACAATAGCATTAGAAAAAAACTATGGTATTGTAAAATGTAGATCTTCGTGTCCTGTCTTGGTTGGCAAAGCTAATACAACGAGTTTTCCTCTGAATTATTTCCGATCAGTTGAACAAATCAAAAATGCAATCACAGAGATCACACAAAGACATTATAAAGCTTTTGGATATGCCTTCACTCTCACCACTGCTAAGAATGATTCACTATTTATACACACTTATTTGACTACTTTTTGGGTAAATGTTAATGTGTAGCTGTTCGGTATACACCGGCTGGCCAGAATAAGGTGATACATGTATCATAATAATATTTACATTGTATAGCTGCTTTGATTCACATACAAACACACATAGACACAAAGATACAGGCAATTTTAACTAAAAAGAAAAGGCTATGGATTGTTGTTTGTTTTCCTCTCATTGATTTCTGGTTTTGGTCTGTTTACTTATTAATGAAGAGGACAGAGACACGCACACATGCACACAGTCATCTTGCACAGTCATGGATAACTTATGTTGAAAAAATTATTTTCTTTAATAAATCATTCTAAGATTGTGTTAATGAAGTGTTAAATTTTAATGACCCAATCTCGTTTGGATACCAGTGGCCCTGTGGGCTCATCCCACCTCTCAGAATTTAAATGAATACACAATAAAATGACTGCTTTAAATCTTCATGTAAGGTCTTTTTTTTTTTTGATAGCAACCTGCTGAATTTTGCTCTCCACAGCAAGTACCATTTCGACCAGTGGATCACATGAATAATTTTGTCTTCAAGGGACTTAAATATTGCAGCTATATTTGACCCGTCACTGAGGAAAAGTGCTGAGATGGTGGTAGCTGTGTGTGTGTGTGTGTGTGTGTGTGTGTGTGTGTGTGTGTTCCTACACAGGTAAGTGTTGAGTGAGGGGTGTGTGTGTGCAGAAGAGAAACTCCTCTCTAACAGACTTTCAATAACATGCCTGTCTCTCATTAATCGGACGTTAAGACTGGACCTGCCAATCAGGCCTATGGGAAAGGTTCAGACTTAAGTGTTCATATGTAGCCTTTAAGAGGACTCATGCTGAAAAGCTGCTTAAAATTAGATAGACAAGGCATGTGTTGATCAGACCTGCTGCTTACTTTATTACCTATTGTAATCTGTATTGAACAAATCCATTCAGAATTTAGTGTAGACTATACTAGTGTAGTATAGTATTCTCAGACTCCTCTGAGGAAATACCTGCAAAATCACTGTCACTCCAGGGTTGTTTAATTTGGTTCATGGCACATTGAGGAGCTTGCACCATTCCTTGACCTGAGTGCTGCTTTGCTCTTTAAAATAATGTAGATTTCCTCCTATATACATATACATATATATATATATATATATTCTGTACGGTGTTCCTCAGGAATCTATTTTGGTACTTGTACTTTTTGAATTTATAGTCTTAACCCCTGATGGAGTTAGTAGGAAACATGGCAAATCTTTTCATATGCTGATGACACACTGCATTATGTGGCTGTGTCACCTGAGGACACCGGACCAATCAGTGCTCTTTTAAGATGTATTTTAGTGTCTGGATGTCATATAACATTTACAGCTCAACTACATTTACAGGATAAACTGAACAATTCATTATAGGCTCCAAGGATTAAAGAGAGGAACTGGGGAGATGCTTTAGTGTTATCGTCGACAAGGAACTAAACCTAAGACTCATGGCGAATGTCAAAATTTTTTGGGAAAATTCTTATTTCTTAGCCATTGTACTTGTCTCTTGCCTGGTCTGCCCAAGAAATATTGTCGCTTTACTCTTTTACCACCTCACCACCATCACTGTCTGCAGTTCCCCAGGGGGTTCTCCATACTGGTTATACCCCTAAAAGTCAATGTGAACACTAAAGTCTTTTTATTCATCTGCACTATTTTCACTTGTGGTGTTTCATTGAAATAAAGCTGGATTGATTGATTGTGAGTCATGGTGTGAGAGGACCTGACTTCTGAATAAGAGACAAACAAACAAGATTGTAACTTGATGGAAGTTAAATAAAAGATTCAATGCTCAAAGACCGGACATTAAAAAATGCAACCAATCACATGATGTTGTTAATGAGTTACAGGGGCCTTTAGAATCACACAGCCTGTGGAAACAAAGTTGGGTGGCTGGTGTCTGCTCACTGCAGCAATCAAAGCCAGAGGCATTGTTGCATTTTGGCCACAAGCCTGCCATTTTGCTCATGTAAACATTCGATTTTGTTTATAGTTTTCTTTATGCATGGAATATTATGTTGTCAAACTTTGTGTAATGACAGCTTTTCCATACCTAGTTTGTGTAATTGACCACAGGGATACCACAGGTGGGTGGGTGGCGGTGGAACTGCTTTTCACACAGAAGTAACAGAAACAAAAAAGCTCAAAGAAAAAACTAAGATGATTTGATTTCCACCAGAGCTGTCCTGTATTTTTTCCTGGAACTGGTGAATTTGTTGTGCCAAGCAGTGTATTCGACACTGTTCTGTCATTAAATGAGTCACACCAAACCAGCAGAGAGTCTCATTCATGTCTGTGTAATTACAATCAGTGTAAGAGTGTCTCTGAATAAGACCCAACAGCAGCCCAAGAATAGGACTGCCTTGACAAAACATTGACAACTATGGAACTGGCAAAATTAAGCCCTCTCCATTCATACCCCCTAGTTCTTATTATGCACAAGCTATCTCACTGAGCTTGCTTTTGTGCTGGTATAATTACTTAATCTGAGCACTCCTAGGGTGAATTACTTTGTGTGCGGCAAGCAGGCAGCACTGCTTTGACTCAGGCTCCCAAAGGGGAATTGAGGCTAGCTTTAATTTTAGTGTTTTAAAGACACAAATGTGGTAATGGCCATTGTCAAAGGGGATTCATATCTGTTCCTGTGTTTCCGTCAAAACTGCAGTCTTGTTGCATTTTCATAAAGAATATTACAGAAATAAATACACTGTGTTCAATCTGGAGAAAGACTTTATCGCCCCCTTGTTTCCTTACTTCTTTAAAGCGTTTTATGGACAGTATAGAGGATCATCCACAGTGCATTAGTGAGTGTGTAGTGCACTATTCTGTGTTGTTTGCTGTTTATAATGTTCCTGGGCAACACTTAACTAGAATGGGGGCCCATCAAGGCAGACCGATAAGGACCTAGGGATCCACTCTAGTCAATTACTGCAAAGTGCCAAGTTCAACTCAGTGGGCCTTTTATGAAGCACACCAGCTGAGTAAACAAATTAATCGTACATCCATGGTTCCCCAACACAACCATGCGGCCCAGGGCAATCATACATCAGGCAGAGTGATAGCAGCTGTCTCCACCAGGAAATAGAAGGGTCCTACTATTAAAGATAGGCACCCACATAGGACTCATACGCTATTGGCCATCACACTTATTCTCCATCTCAATAGCACTGTTCTATCTGTATTGGGTTTTTACACCTTGACACCGGCTGTTTAAAGGGGGAGGGTGTGTTTTGGATTCCTGTCATTTCTAAATACGTCCCAAGTATAAGCCTATAAATAATTGGCACAATGGAGCAAAGAGCCAACAGCTTGTCCAGAAATGGAGTAACAATAATAGACTCTGTACAATCGAACAAAAGAACATTTTAGAGGGAAGGCTTGATTTCTTTTTTTTATTCTTTTTTTTGTGTGTATATATAATTGTGGGAGTGTGTTTGTAAGAGTGCACTTGTGTGTTCCTTTTCTTGATATGACCTTGAAGTAGTCCGATACACAACACCCTGTATTTGTGTCTTTTTCCACTGGCGGATGGGCCAGACTGTGGTCCAGTAATCAATACAATGTACAGTAATTTGCTGCACCAGAGCAAGAGCGAGAGAGGAAGAGAGAGAGTGCGCATATCTGTGTGTCTGCACATTGTGTGGCAAGAGAAACTGAAAGTGTGTGTGCTCCAAAGCCTTTAGTAAATGGAAGCACATTACTCCAGGTTGAATACAAGTCTTGAAGTTGTTAAGCTTATGTACAATTGTTCAAAGCTCTCAGCAACAAGACCTTGGGTGAATTTGTTTTGCTCTAATTTCAATTCTTGAACAATATTTGCTTGTGTATGCACACATATAATGCTGTTTATTATTTGCCATTTCAGGCCACATTTCCTTTATTGATAATAGATTAATAAACTAGTCAATGCACAAAGCAGCTGGGGAATAAATGAATAAATAAACAGTTAATAGTTAGAGTTAATAATATGTCCAGAATTTGGGATATTAAGTAACAACAACAAAAACTGTAAATAAAATATTTTTATTTTTACTAACCTACATTTTCTTCCTGCAAAATATTTTTACAAATTGAATATCTAATTCCCTTATGTAGTTGATAGAGCTTTGGTGGGCATGGCTTTAAAATGTAAGATTCACAGCTAGTTCTAAATAACACAAGAAAAAGCAAATCACTGGTGAGAGGCTGCTTTCTGTTTTGTTTGGATTCAAGCTGGCTTCGCTCTTGCTCTTGTTGCATATTTAAAGTGTATCTCTGTATAATCTTCTGTTCTGTTTAATTTATTTCATTTATTCCTGTGAGCCCATAATACTCCGGCATTACAAATTCCATGCATGCAATCAAAGAGAGGAGTTACTGTTGCCACTGTCCACAATGAGAGCATTTACTCCACGTACTGAAACTCTGGTTGTCACAGTCGTCTCAGTATATTATCTAAATTCACAATCAATGAGATTAAAACATTTGAATTAAATATATTACAAGTTTTTGATTCATGAGGCACAATAGTTTAATTTCCCTTCTAAAGTTTTCTGTTTGTTGCTTTTACTCTCCCAGAAAATGACATTCTCTAGGAATCATCTTGCTTAAGTACATAACCAGGATAAGAATCAATGTTATCTATTTTATGTCAGTGCTTTCCAATCGTAAACGACAGGAATGAACCCAAAGGCCGATCTATATTTTGAAAAGCGTATACAGCTGCTCTAATGTGGTCACTTGCTTTGATGTTTGGAAATTTTGCTGAGGTGGATTTTAGTGGTTAATAGCGAGCTTGAATTTTAGATGGTAGCTGGCACTGATTTCCCTCTCTGCTTTGGTGTAGCAGGAGTAGATTTTTCTGTCGTTGTTAATCTGATTTCATCTTGACCTCTCTTGGTCTATTTTTTTATTTTTATTTTTTTATGGTTACCATGAGCAGACTTCTCTGGACAGTGAGTTTGTCTTTCGCTGTAGTTTGTATCTCCGGTTACCATAGTGTATTTCTTTGCTTCAGGGCAGTTGTGTTTCTGTAACGGGGCTGCCATCGTTCTCTCTTGTCAGATCTTCCGGAGGTGTTGGCTGGTGTTCAAGAAAGCCTCCAGTAAAGGACCCCGCCGGTTAGAGAAGTACCCAGATGAGAAGGCAGCCTACTTCAGGAGCTTCCACAAGGTAAACACACGAGACTGAAACACATCCTAAATTTCATTCTGATCACTCATTGTCATTCAGTATGTCTAAATCTATTGTCTTATCTTGTCTGTTTTATGTCAATGTCAATGTCAGAGAATGCCAACAGGTGGGTTTTTTTTTTAGCATCCCATAAATTACTTCGACAGTTCATTAATAATAAAAATTGCCACTGATTAATTCATGCATAATTGATTAATCAATTAATTAACAAGTATTTTAATTTCTAAATAAATTTTCAAGACAAAAAGCTGTATATTCCCTTGTTTTTCCATTGTGTCAATTGTGGGAAGTTGCTGCTCTTCTTTATTTTCTGTGATCACAAACTAAATATATTTCAAAAAATGTATTTCTTAAAAGGTGCCCTTGGGCTTTAAGAAATTGTGATGGGTATTTCTCACTATTTTCTGACATTTTAAATTAATTAAATAATTAATCAAGAAACTAACGCAAGCAGCAGATTAGTTGAGAAATAAATAGTTGGTTTCAGCTCTAAATAATAGAAAGCTGTTCTCTAAAATCAAAGTTTACACAGTGCTTCACAAGAAAAGCAAATACCATGAAAACACAAAGCACTGAGAGGATGTTGTGTCTGGAGCTTTGTGCATCTTTATGATTTTCTTTATTTTTGTGTGGTATAGAAGCCATGTTTCACTAGGCAAAGGGTTTGAATTTACATTTTTATTGTTCATGGTGAGGCCAAAGGACACTGATCAGTCAATCCCTTCAACGATTAAGGTCATGCAACATGTAGTGACCAGAGTGCCATGAAATTTGGAATCAGTATTCATAATATCCAGAGTATGATTCCCGATGATTTGGTGACACCCTGACCTTTTCTCTAATGCATTTTAAAACCCACGTATACCACTAAAGCTCCAGTGGATCTCCTCATGTTAATTAAAACAACAGAAAACATGTTCCAGTAATGTTGTCGTATGACTTGATCAAAGTCATGGGATTCATAATAAATGCAGTACTCATTCTGAGATTAAGTCACTAAAGGTGACACTGCATTAAACCTATGGAATAAATGCTGTGACTGAGCTCTAAACTGTATTACACAGACCTATCAAGCACCTTGTCCATTTTCATATAAAAAGTTATGTCTGTTGGCTACAGATGATGGAGTTAAGGACCTATTAAGATATATTTTGCAACTTCATCTAGTCCTGTGGGGCCTTTTCCCTCCATTTTGAAAGTAATAATCCAGAATAATATCTCTCTCCCTGCCTCTTAAGCCCTTTGAAATACTCTAATTATGGCTCATTATCATGGTGAGGGGAGATGATGTTAAAGGAGCAGCACTGTGAACCGTGTGTAACAGTAATGAAGGGAGATAACGGCAGATGATAGCGGACTTTGACACCAGGTTTCTTATGTGGATGTAGTTTGACAGTTGATTTTTTTACTCTGTAACAGTCTTCTACTACTTAGTGATTGTGAACTTTACATTTACTGTAAACACCTCAATTTCCCAGAATGCAATTGAGCACAGGCTTTTACCTGAGAGATGATATAGGAAGGTGTTTTAATCCACTTTGTTAGAGTCCCTCGCTACTACAGCATCAGCCATGTATCGTGAATGAAGTATCTCCCTGCCTACTATATCATGCTGTCACACGGGACATCCTGTGTGGCTGTAACCCTCCCCACCAGAGGCATCTCACACTCCCAGCGCTGGACTGAGCGATGAGTGCACACATGCACCAGTGCATCTGGTAATGCATCGCCACAAAGATCAAGAAAGGTCCCGTCTGAGGGCTTCATTCAAAGCTGCAGTGCTTTGGGAGGAAATAGGCTGCACTGGTGGCTGATTTACAGAATCAACACAAAGGGGATTGGTTTTTTACTTCCCACTTTTTTTTCTGCGCCCCCCCCTCTCCCTGTGCAGCTTTCTCTGTCTGAGGAACGCTGGTCCTTGAATATTTTTAGCAATATTTTTAGCCCTTTGAAAAAGTTGTTTTTCTGTGTGCTACATTTTTCTAGCTCTCCTGAGCCTCTGACAGAAACAGTTAAAGTGGAAAGATGGAGTCTTATTTAAATGTCTAAATACAGACGTGCATATGGAAGTGGAAATAACTAGTAAAGACTGTTTTTAGCTGTTAGTGACGTCAGTCGGTCGATCCACCACTTTGGTCTGTATTAAAATATCTCAGCAACTATTGCACAGATTAAGTTGAAATTTTGTACAGACATTTGTGGCCCCAAGAGAGAGAGACAGAGACACGTTTGGCTTTTAGTCTAATTTCTCAACAACTGATGGATGGATTTCCATGAAAATTGATACACACAATAATGTCCCACTAAGGATCAATTGCACTAGTACTTTCATTTATGACTAAGTGCCTTCTCATCAGCCTCATCTGTAGCTAGTGTTAGCATGCTAGCAGGTGCTTAACTAAGACGGGGAACATGGTAAACGTTCCACCTGCTAAACATCAGCACTTTAATGTGCTGACATTAGCGTACAACTCTTAGCGCTCCTGTCCCTTATGCTGCATTCACGTAATATCGGCAGAATGGGAAGAACGGGAATAATGGCAGTTTTTCTGACGTGGGAGTGTTCACGTATTTTTTCAAGGTGGTTAGCCCTCTTGCTAACCGTGTAGTCACACCAGATAAATAACCTAAATGAATTAATAGCAGTTTGTTACCAATTGAAACCAGTTACAAACATTGTGTATATGTCCTGTAAGATTGTATTAGCATGATGTTATAGTCAATATTAGACTTTATGTTGATGTAACTGCCAGTGGTGATGCATTTGGAGCCATTCTGCCAACAGTTTGACATGTTCGAAGTTCTTCTCACAAAGTGGGACATATTACTGTCATAAATTTCTAATATCTCTGACGGTTCCGGCATGGTTGCTTGTAATATGGTTTAAACGATATGATGTGAGCGCGGCGTAAGTACAGCTTCAAAAAGTCGCCAGCCTGGCTGTCGACTGTTGGTCCTCTTAATATGAGATTTATGTTACACCTTTGAATAAAGAAGAAGATGGAGAGGAAAGAAGAGGAAAGGAGATTCACTTTGCTCAGATTCTAGCGCCTTAGGCTGGGAATGCACCCAAATCTCTCCCAGCGCAGCTACACACACACACACACACACACACACACACACACACACACACACACACACACATAAAGGGAGGATAAAAAATGCACAGTTACGCACTAAACACAAACAGAGAAAGAGATGAGAAGCTGGTGGAATTCACGGCTCAGAAAGTCCCACTGTTGATGCTTACTTTGTGTCAGTTATATGTATGAATAGCCTGCCTGAGGACAAATAAATACTGTATCTTCACAGAAAAAAATCACCTCATCTCATATGAAATATTTAAATACTGTCTTTGAAGGGGATACGAAATAACAAATGAAAAATATCTCCCATCATTCAATATAAATAGTCTCCTCTCCCCTTTCTCGTCATTTTGTGTTTCCTCGCGTTGTTGTTGAAAATACTACACTGAATCTCTGAGCAGGGGATATTTGACAATAGAGGGGAAATTTATTATACATGATGTTATCAAGCAAAGAAATCTGTAGTCCACATATGTTATTAGGTTTGCTCTTTTAACCTCAAACAGTCAAGCTTTACTATACGGGCAGGGAGCCCAGCTAATTCATTCCCAACAGTCTGGCAAAGGGCCCACAGTTAGCACACAATGGACTACAATAATGTAATGGGCCTTATCTCCCAGGCGTAGCGAACACAGAGAAGACTGTTGAACAAAATGGCCTGTAAATGCGGGTTATATTCAATTAAATGTAATCTTCTCTTTTTTTTCATTCGCGATCAATCTCCTGGTAAAGTGATTTAGATGCTTTTGATCGCAGTCCTCCCTATTGTGTGCAAAAGCAGCTTCAAGGAGAGTCTCTTGAACGGTGGTATAGTGTATGTAGTATGAGCCTCAGGTCACATTTATTCATAAAGCGCTTTTAAAATAGATAGCAGTACATTACATATTACATGCTACATTGCAGCAGGCCATGTGTGATTTCTTACTTTTTGAAAAGAGCTTTTTGTAATCAGCAGAATAACTACTATTTATGAGTCCCTTAAGATCTCCTACATTTCTGTTTTACTTTGCCATCCTTCATATGCTAAGCCTTCAACTAGTATTGCACTTTCAGCAAAGCAGTGCAAGATGGCAATTCAGCCTTGCTGCTGCTGGCTGTGTTCATTCATGTAATGTGCTGCTGCCACTCTCCCCTTCCTCCTTAGATCACCGAGCTCCATAACATCAAGAACATTACCCGGATGCCACGGGAGACAAAAAAGCATGCAGTGGCGATTATCTTCTGTGATGACACGTCCAAGACGTTTGCCTGTGAATCAGGTAAGTTCCTTTTCCTCCATTTAAAAATTCAATTTTTTTTTGTCTTTTTAAGGAAGGGAGGAAAGAATCCACTATCAGGATTTTTTTTTTTTGGCATTCTAAGACCTGTGTTGGATTAGGACTGGAGGGCTGGTTTGTTAAAAGTCTGGCAAGAAGTTGATGAAGAAGCAGAAAGGCAAAAAGAGAAAGAAAGAGCTGAAAGAAGCAGGGGAAAATTGGAGTTTGGCCAAGTGATACTCATTTGCCGCTATATTAAGAAGTGGGTAGATCTGTTCCGAAATATTGATCTTGATATTGCAGGTATGAAAAACGATATTGGCCATCGTTTGCGGTGTGTTTCAACCCCATTATGGACTGTAACAACAGAGATTGCTTCTAATACGTGGACAGGAAGCCGGATGATGGGCGCAAGGTTGGCTGAGATGCAGTAGTCCATTCTTAAGGTGCAAATGCTGGATGTGAAGAGGCTAGATGAGGTGGATGTACGTTAATGTGCGACCACTAAACAGACGAGGTTGAACATCTCAATCTTCACTCCAGCCTTGTGAGTGTGTGTGCACATGTGTGATGATGAAATACTCGCCGATGGAGAGATGCATCAATAAACCTCGGGGGAAGATTATTGAACTTAGAGTGGTGAAGTCTCTTTTACTCTATTACACGTGATTGCTCACTCTTTCTCTTTCTCTCTCTCTCTTGGCTCATTTCCATGTTCAGAGCTTTCCCTCTCACACCACCATATGGATGTCTTTATCAACCCATGTCGACTGACCTCCCATAATCCTTCACTTCCTACGCCCTCCTTACATTTCACCCCTCACTCCCCAGGACCTCATGTGGGAATTCACACTCATATGACCAAATGTATATGAAGAAATATATAATATACATGTTATATATGTATAATTAAATTTTCTTATTTGAATCTGTTTCTAAATGATGCAAATACATCAAAGGAAAATGTAGTAGATTTTATTAGCTCATATTGCCAGCTGGGTCAGGTTACATGAGAGCTAACCTACAGTGGATGCTAATTTGGCATATAGCCTTTCTACTGCAGCGCAATGTCAATGAGAGTTTGGATCTGAAAACTGAACCTGGCAATTGGAAAGCAAACTGCAAGCCTGTTTGAATATCTTTATACAGATATGCCAAAAAAAACATCATAAGTGTTGACTGTTTTCTAAAAGAAAAAACAAGGTAATTAGGCCTCATGAAGATCTCTTGATATTTTATTTTTAAAAATAACTTTTTGATGCCTCCACCTGAGCAGTGTCATGTTGTTTAGCATGCTGTCAATGAAACAAGGCACTGAACAAAAGACAATAACGGATCTTACACTTTTTGACAGTTGCGTGCTTTGGATGAATCTGTCAAGTATGAGCCATAAAGAGATACAAGGGTGTGACCTGCAGATCTGAAAGAGATTAGATATGAATAGTACCGAATGAGTCTACTCAAACTTAAATTCCACAGCTGAATCAGATCCGAGAAATTATTAAGACAACTGCATATGTATATCGCATTTGTCTGTCAAACCACAGCCTCTTGCAGAAAGCAGGAAAAATAAGATATCCTGACTCTCATTATTCGATTTTCACATACGCTCTTATTCCAACCTCATTTTCTTTTCTTTTCTCATACGCTCTTCGCTAACATTAAATGCCTCTCTGTCCTCTTCTATCACACACCTACACCTCCTCACAGACAGAGAGACATCCTCCTACCATATTTCGTCATGCGTGGCACATAGACTAGCAAGGCTGCCTCAGTACTGATGAAGTGTTTGTTTAGCCGATTTTCCACTCAGTGGCCTTAAAAATGTGGGAGTTTAGAGGCACTTAAAGGCCATAGTAACTGACTGAGAGGAGCTGAATCTGGGCAGGCATGAGCAGGAAGCTAAAGTGCAGAGCTGCTGTAGCTGCCTGTGTGTGTGTGTGTGTGTGTGTGTGTGTGTGTGTGTGTGTGTGTGTCTGTGTGGGTGGGTCGGTGGGTGCATCTGTGTTTCTGCATTCTGTTGTGTGTGAATGAAGTGCTTCAGGCTGCAGCAGACCTTTCCTTCACCCTGCAATGTTGTGTAGATCTGTCCCATTGGACACTAGAGTTGATCTGACAAACAGGCTGTCTCTCTACGCCAGCGATTACACAAGCTAGTTTGAAATGAATGAAGTGAGAATACCTCTCCTCACACATAAGCATATGATGATTTTTGATTAATAGACACAGAAACATTCCCACACTCGCCGGCGTGGCATTCCCATACTTCCATGTGTCTCTGTACACATCACTGGCCACATATCCCAGAATTCCACAGGGCCCAGAGTTAAGGAGCTTCACAAAGATAAACAACTCCAGCGTTTGCCTCATTTCATACCTCAGTAACTCTCACCAAAAGCTCACATAAGACAATTGGAAATCTTCTCCATTGTAAACACAATTTTTTTCTGACTTAACAGGAAGGAAAATTGGTATTCACACAGACTTCCAGATTTGATTCATGAAATTTGTCCCTACTTACCGTCCAATTAAAAAAAATTCCATCTTTCAGTAAAAGCCCTCTCTCCTTTTAGTGCCAGCTGTCACGTGTGGTAGATATAACTTTCCACCCAAATCCCAGTCTTCAAACCCAGAAGGCTTCTTTAAAAAGTGCCAGTAATCATAATTGTCATGATTTAGTCTAAAATATTACAAAATTACTATTCCTATGAACCCCCAAAGGAACATTTTTAAAAAATGCTTTATTTGCTGTCTTGCCAAGAGTTTAAAGATTGAAATCTCATGCCTCTATGCTAAATTCGTAGCTACTGCCAACAGCCAGTCATCTTAGCTAACCCCCCTGTAAAATGCCAATGTTCTCTGCTTCAGCTTTAGTATTTATTAAACAAACAAGAAATTACATGTCAGGTAGTGAGCTGGTATTTGTTGCTCCTGGAAAGCTCCTAACTGTTTCATCGTTACCAGTCTTTGTGCTAAGCTAACAGGCTGCTGCTGCTGCTAGCTTCAATAACATGATAGTGGTTATATATTTACCCATCTAACTTTTGACAAGTAAGCAAATAAGCGTACTTATTCCTTTAACCATCTCATTATATTGAAATTGTATTTATCTTGTTTCATATGTACATTTCCTTTTTAAAAGGATAATGCTAAAGCCTTTGTTCAAATTGTAAAATAGGTTTTTGACTGAGCAGATGATCATTAGTTTAAGTTGTGACTTTAGCCATATTGTTACTTATAATTTACAGCCTTGGAACTGAGTATTGGCAAAGGAGGGAGGAGAAACCTAGCGTTCATCTGTCATTGGCTGTTGCTGAACCCAGTGCCTCTTTTAATCTACAGCAAATCGATCAGATTGATTTTTTTCCCCAGTGGTTTCTGTTAGCTGTACTTATGTCCTGTGCATCTATTCTTTTATTTTGAAATTCCTTGGGTGATTTATGTGTATATGTGCACGTGTATGAGCAGAACACACTGCAGGCAGCACAGATGTAGCAGTATAATCTGGACAACATGTTTTATTATGTCCACAGTATTGGATATGGAGTAGGTGTGTGTTTTTGATGGTGGACATGCCTTAACGCTGTGCTGCTGTGTGGCTGTGTGCAGAGCTGGATGCAGAGGAATGGTGTAAGCTGCTGTGCATGGAGTGCCTGGGCAGCCGTCTCAACGACATCAGCCTGGGAGAGCCAGACCTGTTAGCAGCGGGGGTGCAGCGGGAGCAGAACGGTGAGTGCCCAATTAGTCCCTGCTAACACAGACAGCCATTCAGGGTCAATCTCTCTCACTCAGCCCGCCACCATGCAGTTAGTGCTTGCAGTCCGGGCCCGTATGTGTTAATGCAACTGAGCCCTCAGAGGGTTAGGGGAGCAGAACAGACACTGTCCAATTAGGCCTAGCTAATAGGGGCCATTTTTTGTCAATATCTGATCCGAAGTCCCCTGTAACTGTCTTTGGTAACATTAGGACGTTTGTTCAACTTCAGAAGTACATTTGGATGTGTGTGTGTTGAAGGAAACCTGTGTGTGTGTGAGTTAGAGCACAGGTCACAGGCTGTGGTTGGGGCTCTGTTCCAGGCCTAATGAGAAGTGCTGTGCATCACTGGCTTCCCTCATAATGAAGCTTGTCACAGAGATGGATGAGATTATGGCTCCTAAAGCCATGTGAAATAAATGTGCTTCCCCACATATTCCACTCACAGGAAATGGAAATGGAAAAGAGAGGACACAACAGGGCGCAGCTATCACAGTGGAGCTCATTCTCTGTAATTTGTAAACTCGCGGAGGAAATCGAAAAGGCAACAGGCAAAGAAGAGCAGTTTAAAGTTGTAAAAGGGCGAGTAATTGAAAAGAATGTGCCGTCATTTCAACCCATTTCATTTCACTGCAGCAGTAAAGTGAAATTGTATTCTTCAACATAACTTGGCCTCATTTTTTTTAAGATATCAATACACACGTTTTTGACTCTGTTGCAGTGAACGAGCTGAACTGTAACAACACAATTTCTCTGTCTCTTCTTGTGGCTGAAGCCCTGCTGTTTGGTGCTCATAGAAAAGTTTCAGCGCTGTGTTATGGAGACAAACTGAGCCAGCAGCTCTCTGCTGCCTGTAATGAATGGAACAAGAGGCTTGGGCCTGCAACCACGTTTCAATTAGTAGCCCTCCCCAAACAGCAGGGGCTGATAATTAGATCAGAGTTCATTTTCACTGTCCCTAAAAATATGCCACACTATGACATTGCCATTTTCTATCCACAGCAGACACATGGCTTATTTTGAATCATTAAGCGTAATTAGTGAGAACTAATTTAGATTATGGAGAACTCTCTTCCTCTCTATCTCTTCCTCTCTCTTTGTCTGCCACAGAGAGTTAGTTTAAAGTGAACGGGGAGATCTGGTTCCTTGATCCCAAGCTCCAGCTCACTGGATGGCTGGTTAGACCCACTGTAGGGGAAGTCAAGTAAAGTACTATTTAAAATACTTTTATTAAAGGAGCCATATGAAGGTTTTGCTATTGCTACATAGCCAATGTTAGCATAAACAGTTGTTTATTTACAAATCTTGCCAAGAGCAATCGTTGCACTTAGAATACAAGATACGTCTGAGCAGCGCTACTTCATCAGACTTGACTGGACGCTACAGTGACTCGGTATCGGAAAGTGACGAGATGGGCTGACCGGGCAAATTGGCGCGCTAGCTTTAGTAGAAGAAGTAATAGAAATAGAAGCAAAACAAGAGGGTTGTTTTCCACTAATGAAGACAGCTCTTGGTGAGTGAAGAAATTAAGTTTGTTGTTAAACTCACAACATTTCTTCTAGACTGGTGAGTAATCAGCTGTCAATGCTAATGTTTGACTATGTAGCAGCAGCAAAACTTACAAATAGCTCCTTTAAAGGTTGTTTTACTCTGTTATTGTCACATGACGTGTAAAAACACGTAAAAAGTAGGTCATGGTAGAAGTCAATTCACTGTGTTGTTAATATGTATTAGTATGCTATGGGCTATAGAATGGGCAGTTACATACAAAACACTTGACTCTTTCCAAATTGGTGAGGCAAACCCCAATTGTTTGTTTCCGTATGCACAACGCTGATATCATATGGAAACTATATATTGTCGCAGTCTTGTAGTAGTCACATCTTTTATTCTAACAGCCTCAGAAACTAAAAAAATCTAACCTTCCCATCCCTCTAATACTCCATATCTTAGATCCACACAGCAGAGAGTGAAGAGTAATCCATCACTTGATAAGAGCTGATCCCTTATCTTAATCTGGCTCTCATGCAACCCTATTTAAGATTTAAACAAAGCTACATCCCAAACTGTTCAATTTAGGCAACTTGATTTGAACTTTCATCCATCTACGTCTTTACAAATGCAACTTTCTTTCTTTTTCTTTTTTTAACACCAGATGTTTTGAATACTTCTGGTAACCTCTGTGGTTTCAGTGTATAGCATCTGACAAATTTCAGGAAGACTGACTTATATCTTTAAGGGAGGTATATTAATGAGTCTAAGGAAGAGTAACCTGTGTTTTCTGTTGCAAACAGTAAATACTAAGTAAAGTAAATTCTTCTTCTTCTTTTTCTTCTTCTCCTTCAAATTCCTTCCTGTACTTTGACTTTTTTATGCCTTACTATACTATGACTTTATGATTTACTATACTATGACTTTTTATGCCATACTATACTATGATGTTTTTATGCCTCACTATACTATGACATTTTTATTTATTTATATACTATGACGTTTTTTATGCCTTACTATGGCATGACATTTAATTCCATACTATACTATGATGTTTTTATGGCTTACTACACAATGACTTTTTATTACTTGTTATACTATGATGTTCTTATATCTTACTATACTATGACTTTTCTATCTACCTTTTTTCTACCTCCATAGTATGCAAATCTTGAAGGTGGCAGCTAGCTTAGCTTAGCTCTATAAAAAGACATCTAGCAGGAAGAAACAGCTAGCCTCAATACAAAGATAAAAAATATAATATAATAATACAAGTACCTCCAGAGCTCCATTATAAAAATGAGATGTACTGTAAGTGTTAGAAAGAGAGAGAGAGAATAAGCTTAGCTCCTAAAATTTCTTTCCTTTCTCACAAATTAATGCAAATAACAAAAATATGTATATATAAATTTTAGACTCACATGGTTACTTTATAGAAGATAGAGTTTTTTTACATGTAATTTTCTAATGCTGCCAGCACCACAAACAAGATAAAAACATAAAAAAAACAAAAATTAATTCACCTCCATTTTACTGGGATAAAGAGAGAAAGCAAGAGAAAGATCATTATCTTCAGTTCTCAGTTTTCTTCACTGTTGAACAATTGAGAATCCCACTTACCTTTTAATGAAGTGCAGTGTCAATCTTTCCAGAACGTTTCAATGTGTACCTAATGCCCACCCCTAACCTGGACATCTACGGAGAGTGCACCATGCAGATCACCCACGAAAACATATACCTGTGGGACATTCACAACGCTCGGCTGAAACTCGTCATGTGGCCTCTCAGCTCCCTGCGCAGATACGGGCGAGACTCCACCTGGTTTACTTTTGAGTCTGGAAGGTGTGTACGCATGCAGATTTGTGCTTGTTTTTCTAGTGTTTGTGTCTGTGTGATTGAAATGTTGTCGGTGGGAGGGGGAAAAAAAATTTAGTTTTGAAAATGTCATAAAAACTTTAACAAAGCAACTTTGGATATCCAGAACATCCCAGGATATCAACATTTGCCGCAGAGCCCTTCAGGCTGTGATTTGACAGGTGCCTCTGTGCGTTTCTTTGTTTGTATACTGTATCTACTCGCTCATGTGTGTGTGTGTGTGTGTATGTGTGTGTGCGTGACTTCAGAGTGCTATTTAATCTATGTGTCTCTCTGTAACATTCAACCATGCATATTTTTTAAATCAGCAATCCAAGAGTGAGCGCGATCAAAGTGTGTGTACTTCTCTCTGTCTCTGTGTGTGTGTTCCTGGCGCAGGATGTGTGACACAGGAGAGGGTTTGTTCACGTTCCAGACGCGGGAGGGGGAGATGATCTACCAGCGGGTCCACTCGGCCACGCTGGCCATTGCCCAGCAGCATGAGAGGATGATGGAGGAGATGGAGAAGAGCTCCCAGGTACATTTTTACATATTTGGTTATTTATCAGATACCCACAGCAGCTCACAATGAGGCCAAAAGTGCTGCCGGTATTAGCAACAGCTGACAATGAGTGCAAGTGTCAACATACCACGGCTCTAGGAACAATTATATAATGCGTAGATGTTGTGCGTCACCTTCATACAGCTGCTAAAATATCCTGTTGCACCTGATTCTAGAAGAAAGACTGCAAGATGCATTTGTTCAAGGATGGCATCTGTACACATGCACACACATGCACACACATGCACACACATGCACATGCATGCACACATCGTTTTCATTTTAAAAACTGCCTTGCATCTCTAGTATTTCAGTGATTTCTACACTGTCTTTTGATTTAAGCAGATCAAACAAGCATTTCATTGAGGCTGTTCAAAGAATTATTTTTAGAAACCAATGAACACAAAAGCAATAAATCATGATTTTCACACAAGATGTTCAGACACAAACTCAACAATACGCAATTCTCTGTAGGTATTGATGCCTGGTTTCTCCCCCACCAAAGCGCTGCCTTGGTCCAGGAGCCCTCTGACACCCTGTGGTCTTGGCGTCCGCTCCCTCCTTCCATCACAACCCCCCCCCCCCATCCCTTCCTTCCTCCCTCCTTCCTTCCTTCCTTCCTCCCCTGCTCCCCGCTATCATCTTTATTCTTTATTTATGTAGGCCTGCCTAGTGTTTGATGAGCCTTGACCATATGGCCTTGCTCTTGGACCCCACCATTTGGGAACATTTCCAAATGCAGCATTTACCCTCAGCTCTATAAATCACGCGCGTAGCTTCACAAAACTCACCAGTCGGGGGTTACAGAATGGGTGAAATAACATGTTTACTGCTGAGTAAGTGCAGATTTTTTTTTCAGTAAAATATTGACATATTTCATATATTTCAAGTTGTTTTTTGACTTTAAGATGAAGCCTCTACTTTCACACTGCAAATGAAATCTAAAACACACCATGCAGTGGCACAACATCATCATGATTCCAAATGAATCCTCATCTCACTCGCCAAACAGTCATTCACAGTGGAAACATGCCATTCAGCCAGCAATATACCGTACTATGCGCAGAGCAATTTCCCCCTGCTGTGAATGAGTGACTGAGAGTGACAGAAAGTGAGAGTCACTGCAAGCTTCCTCTGTCTGTTTCAGATCCACTCCAGAGAGACACTAACCAAGTCCATCTCCCTGCCACGCAGCGCTTACTGGCAGCACATCACGCGTCAGAACAGCGTGGGAGATCTCTACAGTTACCAAGGTAGAGGCGTGAAGTTACTAATTATCATACGCACAAGTGTTGCTATTTCTTTATCTGCTTGTGTCAGTGGTAAAGTGTGGAGCACACTGGGCGAGGTAAAGGAAAAGACAGGTGGAGAAGCAGGAAGACGCAGAGTGGAAATATCATATGTTGCATCTGAGGGATTTCAAATTCAAGTTGTCACTTAATACGACCATGTCACCACATTTCTTTACCTCTGCAGTATCTGTGGTTGTGATGGGTGATAGGAATTATGAAAAAAAAAGAAATTATTTTGTCTTATATCCATGTTCACTATCATCTAACTAGCTCGCTTCCTCAACCAAAAAAAAAAAAAATTACTTATAAATTACAACTTGTGTATGTGACAAATAATTTTTATTTTTTTATTTTTTTTATTTTACTGCTGATCTTAACATATTATCTGTCTAATTTTGAAGATATTTCTTATCAATTACTAATGTTGTAAATTATTCCACATGTTTTTGATTTGGCTCTTCTTTTGATTGGTTGCTGCCGCCTGTATCTCTAGTGTGATGTTGTTGTTTCATATTGTGAGTCCGATGCCTGATGAAGGGCCATAACCGAAATGTTGTTTTGCTAATTAAGTGTTGACAATGTGCAGAATTTAAAACATTTTTTGTTATTTACACAGGTCAGTTTTAAACCTTTCCTCTAAAAATCAACCCTCCAAACAGGAACTCTTATTCATATGTAAAGGTAACCTAAAAACTACTGAATTCCAAGATAAATGTTTTTATCTCTGAGGTCAACCTATGACAGACATAAATGAATCCGCTATCAAATTGTTTTGAACTGATTCAGACTGGTATTATTTCTGTTTTTAACTTCTTTTTTTTTGTGTGTGTGAAATAAACAATGTGTGTTCTTTAAAAATAAATGTATTTGCAAGTGAGGGAGAGATAAATGTCACCCGAAATACATTAATACCACAGGAGGTGCGTTATGGGATCCAGGCTCAGCACAGTATGTGGACTTAATGTACATATACATAAGAAAGAGTGTTAATGTGTGTGTGTATGCCAACGTCTAGATGTAGACCAGAGGCAGAAAGGTGCTTAGAGAGCTGATGAGATTACGCTCTGTCCATGGTATTAGTTGATTAGTAGACTTATCTGAGGATTATAGGGCCTTTTGGCTTTCACTGATAGAGCAAAACAGAAAGCCAGGCAAAGATGAAAGTCACTCTGACGTCGTAATTTTCTTTTGAAAAGCGAAGGCTGGATTTTTTTTCATTATCATTTAATTGTGGCCTGATAAGCTTAAAAGCAAAATGTGAGTCTTCCATTCCAAACATCAACATGTTTTTACTCATATACGCTAAACAGAGAAGCTTCCACCTCAGGGTCATTATTTATAGGCCCAGTCTCTGTAAACTCTCCTTTTTAAACTCTTCCTCTCCAAACTCTGGTGAGCAGAGGAGCTCTTCTCTCATCCATCACCCTGGCATCTCCACTGGTCCTCCCACTCTTTCTCTGTGTGTCTGTCCGATTCGGAACAACCCTCCACCTTCTCTTGCTCATACACATTCAGCGCGACCATTATCTCCCCTCCTTCCCCATGAATAAATTGAATGCATCAGTGTGTTTGAGGACGCAGGTCTCGTCAGACAAGGAGGACGACAAGGTGATTCTAGGGAGTGACAGGAGTTTAACTCCTGTTGTGACACTGGGTGTTTGGACTGTGAAAGGCATGTCAGGAGAACCTCGCCGACGTCAGGCGCCGGCGCTGCTTTTAAGCCGTGCAAGCCATTCTTAGATGAGGACAGCCATGTACAATAATTGCATTGATTCCTCATTGGCAGAAGATGTCCTCCTCCCTGGAGCTCTTTTATATCCTATGTGCTGCACTGAGCACCTCAGTGACACCATATTCAAAATGTTCATTTGAAGTGATTTTAACAATTGATTTAACTATTAGTTATATAAAAGTGGATATACAGCTGTCAGTGTTTGGTCACTTTAATGAAGTCGACATTTGTACTACCACCACTTGGAGAGGCAGAAGCTGGACTTTAATCTTTTATCCCGTACTCTCTCATACTCTTTTAGCTTACTATTTCAACTGTTTATCCAATACTTTTAGCAATTGTTTTTGTCATTACATTCAACTAACTATTTCAACTGTTTATCCGTAATCTATTTAACTATGCGTCTATTACATCTGCCTAATTAATTCAGATGTTTATTCATTCATTTTAGCTTACTACCTACCATTTATCTGCTCCATTTATCTAAGTATTTCAACTGCTTATCCATTACTTTTAGCAATCTATTTGAATTATTCATCGATGATTTTCAGCTATTTCAACCATTTATCTTTGAATTTGAGCTATCTACCATTTATACATTACTTTTACATCGATTTTTTTTTGTTCATCCATAACATTAACGTTACTGTTTGAACTGTTGATTCACTACTTTGTCCAACCAGTTGTCCATTAACTACCTGTTTAGAACTACTCTGCATGTAGTTTTCATGCACATGTAGTATTCAGGTGTCTCAGTTCTTAATGTAATTTTAATTTCTATTTTGTCAAAGTGGCTGAGGGATTCTACAGTATTTCTAAATACCCCCCTGGCAACCGCAGGTACAAGTACACCTGATTGGGAATCACTGTTACTGTTACTGTGAGACACATACAGAGGTCAAAGCTGCAGGTCACTTGTTAATAAAATCATTTTTCAATAGTAATGATACTTTTATGATTTGGTACAAATAGAGGTAAGAAATCAGGAATTTGGACCATGATGGCTGGCTGTGTTTGCTTGGCTGTATCACTGCGTGCATGACGAATATCCAATCAGCACAGTCAATTTGCTGAGTCATGCTCGGGTTGCTTTCAAATACCCTGCGGGTGCGGGGGGATAATTAAGGAACACAGTTTCCTGTCCCGTTGAGGTTTATTCACCTATTTGTTTATTTCTTTGCCTCAGTTAATGGGGGACCTGGCAAGTGAAGTACTGTAACTCCTTTATTTTAATGTATTTCACATCTGCTTTTTATTTAGCTGGAAATGCCTCAAAAGTATATCCCAGAAGCCTTGTTTGTCATAACTTAAAGTAATAATTGTCAAATGTGTTTTGTTTAAAAGAAGCAGAGGGATGTGGTGTAGAAAAAACAAAAAAAAACAAACACTCAGCCTTGATCATCTTACCGTATGAAACGAAAATTCAACCTCCAGAGAGTTCACCTTTTAATAAAACCTAAGATAGATGGTTTAATCTCCAGAAACCATACACTGTACAATGACAATGTACTCTCTACTGCCTTCCACCTCTACTCTCCTAATGTTATTCACTCTTTTGCATTTCACTGAAACTGTTGTGTTCTCTGAGTTTGCTGATGCATAGAAATAAGTGCACTTTAAAGTTTTCAAGTTGAAAAAGCAAAGTGCCACGCCTGTCGGAAATGGTTCAATTACCAACTCTAATATTGGAATGGAAAAGCTACAAGAATGCTTGTATTTTTTCTTGGGCCCATTTTTTTTTTTTTTTTTTTTTTTTTTTTTTTGCCATTTCACACACGCACACACACACTTTCTGTCTCTCTCTCTCTCTCTGTCTCTGCATTTCATTGTGCTCCACAGTTTAGTGGCGTAGTATTAGCAATTCTAATGGAATGAAGCACGGTGCTTAGTTTGATCGGCTGGGAGTGATACGAGGGGATTTTACAGAGAGGGAGCAAGTATCAAAGGCACGGGGACAAGATGATAGGGGAGCGGGATGATAACACTATCTTATCTGCAACAGGCGACATGGAATATAGTAGATGTAGATGCAACAACTGAATCCCATGAAAAATTCATTACAGCCAGGTAAAACTCAGTTCAAGTGTTTTAGTCTCTGTCTGGTGTATGCATGGAAAGTTTTTTTATTTATTTTTCTATCTCAGTCATCAACAGGCATTTATTTGAAATCCAGATTTAAATGAACTGACCCGATCTTTAGGATGCATTGGATTGATCTTTTATTCCCTCAGGTGTATTGTTGTTCCTGTGGCTGGCTTACTACACAACAAAAACACAAAGCTGCATGTCAGCAGTCTTGCATAATCCAGGGTTTGTGGTGCAGGCACCTTCTCTTTCTCTGGTTACAGCTGTTACAGTGTTATCGCACGGTGAGGAAGGAAGGTGCAGACAGGTGTGTGTGTGTGTGTGTGTGTGTCAACATGTATGCATGAATAGCCCCTTGTGTGTCCGGGTCCACCATTGTATCTGTCTGTGTGTGTGTCTGTGTGTGTGTGTGTGTGTGTGTGTGTGTGTGCCCGGCCCAGCAGCTGCCACCCCAGGCCAGATAGGATGACATGACCTTCCCCAGTAATGAAAAGGCACTGACAAATCACTGTCTGCTTCTCATAGGGATAGGAGAGGAGGAGAGATGCTGACACTGTCTTCTCACTCTGTGTTTTTATCATTTTTTTTTTTTTGTGTGTGTGTCTGTGTGTGTGTGTGTGTGTGTGCACAAGCGTGTCTATATTTGTGTGTCCTGTCCAAAAGCGTGGCTCTCGTCAGGGGTCTGGCACCGCACAACAAACACCGCTGTTTATGACCAAGGAGATGATGAGATCTGCTTCACCCTCTCTGTCTGCACTGGGCTCCCTGCCTCTTTTTTTTTTTCCAGCCCAAATTGGCCTTGGTTGAGGAGAGGGATTGTCTTGGCAAAGATGTGAAAAGGATATGCCTGGTTGCGCACCAGTCGTTTCAGCAATCTATTAAGTACAGCGGGGGGAGGGGAGAGCAATACCCCCCACCCCACCCCCCGCCCTGCTTTCTTTTTTTTATTTTTTTAACCTGTGTTTTTTCTAGAAACTGGACTGAGCTGCATTTAAAACCTAAGGCTGGAGTCTTATCTCATTTTTCTTTATTTCAGGGAGTGGTGGAAAGAAAAGACTAGCAGACAGAGCGGTGTATGTGTGTGTGTGTGCGTGTGTGTATATGACTCACCTGTTATGGCTGGTACTGTTTTGGTCTCATCCTCACACCCACACCGGCCCCTCTGAGCTTCCTCCTGCAAGCTGTTCACACAGGAAAATGCTCTTTTTGTGTTTTTCCTGTCGAGCGTCTTCCTTTACTTGTGCATCATTTCTCTTCGCACTTTTTTTTTTTTTTTTTACTAGACTCTGTCTGTTGGTCTGACACACACTCACACAAACCACTTGACATTGATTGGCTGACTGGGTCATGTTTAATATTCTATGTTGTGGTGAGTTGGCAGTGCGTCTCACCGATTCCCTTTGGTGGCATCATGACTGGCGCTGCGGGCTACACACACGCACACACAGGAGAGGCAGCCTGTGTGTGAGTGTGAGCGTGAATGTGTGTTCACTATATTATGAATGATTTGCTAATAAGCTTTTCAGCACCAACAGCAGAAGAGAAAATTATCTCTTTGTCAATGTTGTCGGTATGGCCCTGGAAGAAAACAAAGTCAAATTTTAATTTGTTAATCAAATTTCAATTAACCTCTGTGCGTGAATTGATTCGAAATGTATGAAATGTATTGATATGCAGCAACTTCTCCTAGCCAGCTGCATAAGTAGGTACCACATATGCTATAGGTTAGTGTTGATTACAGTGTTGTGTTAGGTTTTGCGCCTCCTGAAATATTGATCACTGGCCACTTCCTCCTTGTTCGGTGCATGATCAGCAGCCTGCCAGCCACTTTATTCTCAACCTACCTCAGCGCGCACATCTCCAAACAGCATTCTAATATATTATTAATGCTCTCACAGTTGCACAGAACAGCCCTCCACCCACGAGTATCCATTACTCCCTCTCAGTGCAGTTAACCAATATGCACTGCAGAACAAATTGGTCCAATTAATTTAAATTAAGGTGGAGAGGGAGAGAGCAGGGAACGACAAGACAGCAGACAGTACGAGAAAATCAAGCTGTGTATCTGAGGTGAAAGGTTGATTTCACATCACATCTGTTACTGTACAACTGCAGGTTTATGCTTTTGTATTATCTTTGAACCACCTACAACAAAAGGTTCTGAAGGATCATTTCACCTAAAATGGGAAAGCCAGGAGCATCGTGTAATCGTCATTTCTTTATAAAGATATCGGCATGGACAGTAGCTAAGCAACAGTAATGCCATGAGTATGCTGTAGAAGAAAACAGGACATATTGTTTCAATGCAAGGTCCAGTTAAATGAAACAGATGAACTTAAAAAAAAAAAAAAGAAGTGCTCCATTGACTCTTCTTCCACTTTTATTTTTTTTTCTCCACAGGATCCGGCCTGACAATGACTTTTATCCCCCGAGCACAGACATTTCCCAGCTTTCTGTCTGATGAGCCAGAACAGGAGGAGAGCCAGCACCAGGAAGAGGCGCCATCACCCTCTAGTGGCTGTGAATCCAGTTGCAGCCTCAGACCCCTTCAATGACAGAGAATTGCTCGACCAAAACTGGACACTTTACCCACTACTGTAGAGAGGATGTAGAAATATGTATAGTGACGTGTAATATATCATTTCCTGGTGATACTTTAATAATAGTGTCAACTGTAGAGCGAGTGGTACATGAAGAGTTGTCCTAAAAAAATATGTTTGTTTTTTTTTGTATGTTGTGTGACAGCAGCAGTAGCTTCAAAGATTGCACCAAAAATCCTTTAAGTGTAGCTTTAAGGTGTTTTATGTTGCCATTAATCCAGCATGACCCCCAATTTTTATTTATTTATTTTTCTAAATCACTGCACTCCACCTCACAAGAAGATACTGAGAAACCAAGGTCTGCTGTAAAAAACAACGTTAAAAAGGCTTTTGTTCTGAAAATGACAAAATCACATCAGGCTCATTCTAAGAATGTGCAGCCTCAGCAATCATTTCAAGGAAAAAAAATCCACAATTTTGACACATAATACTCCCACTTTTTTACCATATTCTGTTTTCTCTCAAAAATGTGAAAGTGATCAATGCCTTACACAAAAACCGCTTGACTTTGATGGCAGTGATGAATCAGCGAAATCCCTAAATCGGTTACAACCAGCAAAAGGAAAAAGTCATTCAGAAATCTGCTTCAAGGATATAGGAGTGGACGGCCATGTCAGAAATGATAGAATGCAGCCTTCTCACAACCATCTCTCCCATTAAACTGCCAACCTTACATTACACTGGCAGCGCAATTTGATTTTAATAGCTTCCTAGCTCTTCCCCCAGCCTCATATACGCCATCTGATAACTGGTTCATTATTAAAAGGAGAGAAGTGAAATGTTGGTGACCTGACGGGGCGGGTTGTGCGAGGCAATAAAACATCATGGTAATTTTTAGCCTTTGGTATGTCATGTTCATACAAGATTTAAACTTAGGAAAAAAATAGTATCTCTGAGAAAATGTGAGCTTAGTAAAATACAATTAGTTTGATATTATTGGAAAATGCACTTATATACTGTCTTGACAGAGGTTAGTTGAGACTATTGATAGCACTCTCATGTCAGTATCCTAAACACGTTAGCTTAGCCTACCATAAAGACTGGAAACATGGTCAAGCAGCTAGCATGGCTCTGTCCAAAGCACTGGTAGAACTAAAACTTTTTACAGTTTATTTTTTGTGCAGATTTTAAAATAAATAAAATAAAAAGAGGTATAATGTGTTCAGTAGTGAGCTTTAGAGGTGCCAGTCTGTGGAATTTTGTTACTGACTGGGCCAAACTAACTGTTTGCTACTGTTTCTCTTTGTGCTAAGCTAACTAAGCTAACCAGCCGCTGGGGGTGGCATAGATCTCCTCATCTAACTCTTGTCAAGAAAACAAGTACACTTCTTTAAAGTCAAACTATCATAACAAGCCTATATTGATAAAAATAATAACCCTTTTTTCTAAAAAAAAAAAAGAAGAAAAAAAAACTCTTAGATATCTTGTGCCATCTTCTTTTCCATCCATTAGCAACAGTATTAAGTAAAAGGAAATTATATTAGTAGTCCATGTCACTAAAATAGCCAATATCAGCAGAAAACCTCTAAAATATTTTCATTACATCCATAGCATGTGAGTGAAATGTATCATTGAATATGTGACCGCTGTGATGATAATGTTCTCCCTCAGTAAGAAGTGCCTTCTGACACAGACCAGAGTGTTAAACCTCACCAAAGCAGCGTCTTTGGGCCTCGAGTTTACCATGGTGGACAGAATAGTTAGCTCTGTACCTTCAAAACTGTTTTGAAAAGTCTTAAGTTTCTCCTAAACACTGTAGACCCAGCTGTGAAAATGCCATATCACATCTGAAATACAAAACCTGACCGGAGATCTTTTATAAAGTTGAGTGTGACACTTGTTGCCTGTCGGTGGTTGTCAGCAGAGATTGATTCATCTTTTCAGATATATGTGGTAAAGGTGTCTGTGCTTAGCATCAAAGTGTGAATCTTTCAAATCCAGAAATTACAGCAACAATTAACACTTAAATGAAAAAAAAAAAAAAAGGATTCCAGTGACAATCACTTTAAGGCAGCAAAGCGGTCTTTCACTTTCAAACTTATTCACTTTTTTTGATGATATTGCTTTCTCTTGGGTTTATATCTAGAGATACAGTAGGTACTAGATTCCCGGAGAAGTGGATATAAATGGACATGCACTTATTTTGTGTTAAAGTTGTATTTTGCAGTCACTTTATTTTGTATATTGTTTTTAACAGAACTCAACTTTCATATCAATTTGAGCCTAAAGCAAAGTGCCCATCTTAAAGTCTGCATCACAGACTCTGTCGTACGAGCAGGCAGGAAGACAGTTGACATATCTGGCCACATTTCTGCTCTAGTTGTCTCGAGTCTTACAGTAGCTCAAGTGTGGTTAATAAATGTATGTATAATAGTTCCACTACATCTGGAGCGGTAGAGCTACACTGACTGAAATGTCTGGAGAGAGTTAGTTGACAGTGTTTATTATTTGCAATTTTTTGTTGTTTATTGTAGCCATTCACTTGTTTGTAGGTATGATGTCATATTTTCTGTTATTGTTACTATATTATTGTGTTAGTGTCTGCATTTTGTGTTCTGTTACTGTCAGATTATATGTTAAAAGCACTTTGAATACATTGAGTGTAGGACTACAGTTTTCACTAAATGTACATATGTAATGTTTTTGATGATAAAATGGTAATAAATTGAATGTTCTATCATGTATCAGCATTTTTCTTTCAGTCTGCAGGCACGTTGAGAACCAGGTAAGTAAAAATTTGAAAGGATTTTGATTTTTAATGAGGAGATTGACAACATTCTCACATCTGCACAGTAAATATGAAGCTGCTGCCAGTAGTCACTTCAGTTTTTATATGATTTAATGAAAACATGATACAATGTGTTAACCAGAGAGCTTCAGAGGTGGAAATCCCATTTTACAGTAAATTGTTTGGTTTCCTAGATGTAGTTTTCAATCTACAGTTTCTATTTCTTTCAGTTTAGTTACCCACTGTCACACCCCCACATGACAGGAAACAAGCGAGTGGCTTTATTGGCTTTGACACTATGTTTCATTTATATAATAGCATGTCACTAACAGTATCACATGATCAGTTTTAAGTAATGCTGGTCACATACACAGTATCACAAGTATCGCAGTCGAATGTACACTTCCAGGTTCCGCTGTTTTCCCGGGAACAGCAAGATGAGAGAATGAAGGCAGAAACTTGTGATTCCAAAACTATATTGTCTCTTTATGTTCCACATTTCTACCTTGTCCACATTTGTGTTGTTTCCTAGCAGAAAAGCCCGCATATCCATTACTGCCTCTGCCACTGCCTCCATTTCTATGGAGATAAATTAATCACATAACACATAAACAACAGTTTAATAGTGCTACCGTAAACCTTAAATACTGATTTACAATAGCATATAGGAAAGCTTGAAAATCATAAAAACAATAAATATAACTTGGAAAACTTGCCTTTGTTTTTTAATTACATTTCATAAAGCTGAATAAAAAAATGAAAAAAAACCTCAAAGATTCTTCAATAAACAAAAGATAGACAAAGTATCAGGAGCTATAAACTGAAGCACAGGATTAGCTAATTAGAGTTTCGCTTTCATATTAAGAGCGTGTTGCAACTAGAAGGCAGCCATCCTAAACAGAGAGTCCTTTGGGGAAAGCAACAGTCTCAAGTGATGGTACAGTGCTGAGTGACTGCTTTTCTTTTCCGTTAGATGATTAGACACCATTGTCAAGCTTTGAATGGAAACCAGGAGGGATGAAAATAAAAGGAGAGCAATTACACAAGCTTTTGTCAATCGTTTTACTCAGGGGTTAGCGAAGTGAAAAGAATGATTATACAGACTTTTGTCTGCTCTTTCTGCATGATGGTTACTGTCATATTGTTTTGCCCAAAACAAATATTTTCCCAACAGTAATTATGCAGCACATACTACATTTAATTACGGGCTTGACCCAACGAAACTTGTCAGCGTTCTGAGACTTACATGAGCACCAGCTTGTAAATGCATTTCAAATTACTGTACGAATATTAATCGGTGTCAGCGAGATCCCTGCGCCTTATTAAAAAACTCAAATAAATTGTGCTCAGCGCTTGTCAAAATACCTTTATTTTTGTTCATATACATGATTTGTTTGTAAAAAAAAAAAAAAAAAAACCCTGGCGCGCACTGACATCTGTGTCAGATAAAAACTACGCGTTCACATTATGCAGTACATCATATTTATGTGCGCTCATTTATCATGAGGCTGACGTCTGGTTTTGTGCGATTGCACAGTCTGAAGGTTGGCGTACACAGGGCAAGTTCTTATCTGTCTGGACTTCTTTGTAATCCTGGGGCACATTGGGATGTTCTCGTAGAAGTTGGGCTGTGAATATGTGGTAAATGTTGTGAGTATTAGAGGTGTTACACACAAGGACATGTGGCAGGTTATGAGCAGCTTGGCAAAAAGTAATAAACTGTCACGCTAAACGGGCTCAAATCGGAAAATGTGAAATATGATAGCATAAAATCACATTGTAACACAGCCGTTATTACATCATTAAAGATGTGAGACATTTTATTAAATATTCTCACACTAAAAACATTTATAAATAATGCAGTATATTTTTATTTAAATAGGAACATAACTGAATTACTTGAACCTTACATCGTTAATCAGCGATATGATTGTTACACTTATTCATATTCACATTACTAAGTCATTTATAAGATGAAATTACATTTTCAACCAACTCTTGCTATATTTTTGCTACAAGTTGACAAGCTGCTGTATTACATTATCCAAATGCTGTTACACTGTCAGTTACTGTAAAGCAGCATACATTGCAATGTATCAGGTTACATGATGATGGGATGTGCTGTATCAAATAAGATTAATGGTAAAGTGTTATGGTATTGTAATTAAGAGCATGTCCGATGAGAAGGTTGGGGAGAGTCGTAAGGGTGTCAAGTGTAAACACAAGAGTAGATATAATGAATGCGGCAACGCTTACCTGTCTCTGAGATGGGTGCAGTTTGACTCTGTATTCCTCTCTCCTGTTCTTCTTCCTGCGGTGATCATTAGACAAAAGTAACCAATCAGCACTCGAGGTGCTAGGAAATACCAAAAATGTGTTTTTTTTTTTACCCTTGTACTTATAATAAAGCAAATTCCCACTGCACTAATGTTATTTCCTTATCAATACGAAAACACTAATTATCAAAGAATAGGGTCAGCACTTTGGTCCAAACTAAAATATCTCAACAACAACGTGATGGATCGCCATGAAATTTTCAACTAACATTCGTGATCCTCAGAGGATGAATCCCATCCTCTGACTATTTCTCTTGTGCCACACATGTTCTCCTCTGTGATTACAGAACAAATGTCTCAACAGCTATTGCATGGAATTAAATGTGGTTACAGCAGCTCTAGAGAGGGCCTTTCAAGTTTTCATGTTGCCTGAAGCCACCGTAGATTCTCCTACACACTTGGAAAGGGAGGGGTGAGGGGAAGGGGTTGGTTGCAATCTTCATCCTGACAGCTAAATGCCACTAATTCCTACACACTGGTCCTTTAATAGGACAGAGATTTTGGCACCTCCATAAAAGCCCCGAGTCAGCTGTCAAAGCAAGAGTTGATGCCACGATGATGATGATAATGATAATGATGATGATACAGTGTGCAGAATATCAATTTTGCGTAAAGTTTATTATAGATATCAAACCAAATCTATTTCCGTATCATATATAACTCCGAATTCATTCAGATTAATTGACTCTTAATTCTTAAGTCAAAGAAGTGGGATTTCCATCTGTGCTGGAGGCCATTCTATTTGACAGGTCTTGTGTATTTTGTTCATGCCACAAATTTTCTTAAATTGCTCACATGTTCCACTTTAAAATTTAAAAAAATAATTCTGTGGTACCCGACCTTTCTTTATATAAAAACATCCAATTGGTTGGTTTACTACCAAATACCCTGCACTCAGCATTTTACTCTAATTAGCAATGATTCTTTACTCTATTAGCATGCTAACATGTTAAACTCAGATGGTGAAGCTTAAAAACAGCATGTTAGCATTGTAATTGTGAGCATGTTAGCCAGCTGATGTTAGCATTTAGATCAAAGCAGAACTTCTACTCACTCGGTTATATCTTATTCAATTATGTCACTCAGCCCTGTGTTTAAAACTGCAAAGATCCAAGCACTTCATGTCAGTAAACAGACAACACCATTATTTTACAATCAAAATTAGTTTTGACGTTTTGTTTGCAAAAGATACAGGAAAAGACAGTGTGAGATCTTACCTTTGCTTTAATGCTACTATGATGATGACGATGAATAGAACAAGCACAGCAGCTCCAGCCCCGATGTAAATAAACATCATGTACACAGATAGGCTGAATCCACCTGGTTATAAAATGAGAGTAAATAATGAAAAAAAGGAACAAAACAACCTGAAAGCAATGATTTTTTTCTATAAGGTCTTTTTTTTTTTTATTATCATTCTTGCTTTCATTTGACAGCAGCAGTAAAGATATAGACCGACAAAACATCACATTGAAGCATACATGTAGCACACACTCACACAAACAAAGCTTCAAGGTAACAATACTCAGAGACAGACCACAGGATGTTGTGGTTTAAGCAGGTGTGAATCTTTGCAAAGCTAACACTGCTGAAAAGGTAAGATTATTGTTTCCATTACGTTTCATCAATCAATGTTCTCTGTGAGGTACATTTCCTTCCATAAATCATTTTAAGGATGAGAGACGATCAGTCATATATCTATATGTACATTGGTGTTAACCTTTAACCTCAGCGTGATGTCAGTCTTTGTACCTGGAATTGCCACTGAGAGCAGCACAGTGGTGGTCTGCACCCCAACATCTGTGCTGAAGGTACAGCGGTAGAAACCTCCATCGTCCAGCACCACACCTGTCAGGTGCAGGCTGACATCCAGGCTGTCGGCACAGCTGACCGTTCCCCTGTCGCTGTAGTCCTCGCTCACCAGGCCCATTTCCACCTTCTTACACACACCGATGATGCCCCAGGGTTGGCTGTGCGGCATCCTCTCCAAAATGACCTGGTGAATGGTACCGTTGTGCTTGTGGTTACAGCTGATGGTCAGGTTGCTGTTTTGCTCTGCCTCCAACTCTACGTCTGCTACAGTCACCTCCGGGGTGAGCGGGCTGGGCGCCTCTGTGATATCTTCTTCTTCTTCGGGGGGCTCATCTGTAAACAAAAAAAAAAACAGGAAAGCGGAGAAAAACAGCTTGTCAAAGAAAAACAGAAACCTAAATGCGTAGTGGAAATTAAAAAACAGTAATCTGTTAAGTTTCATTTCCAACAGTGGGGGGTTGGCTCAAAATTTCCACTTGTATTCTGAAAAAAAAAAGTTAAGTCCAGGTTGAGACTGAGCCACTTGATAGTGAAAAGTCAAAACTTTTTCGATAAATGACAGTCATACTGTCTGTCCGCTGCTTTACCTAAATCCTCCACCTGAATGTTCCTGGTCCAGGGTCCTTGAGGGAAGGTCTGAACAGAGCAGTGATACAGCCCAATATCCTGATGAGTGACGTTCATCATGGAAATACTTCCATCCATAGGTGTGGTCCTCAGGAACTCTACTCTCCTCCTGTAATGGTGAGAGAAGGCCACCCCGTACTCTGGATGGAAAACAGCAATTGGATACTTGTCTGGCACTTTAGTCCAGGACACCATGCTGAGGTTGCCATCCCAGGGACACAAACAGTCAAGAACCATCCCTTCCTCCAGTCGAACTGTAACAGCCTCTTTCTGCTGGACAGCAACTGGACAGAGTGCATTTTGTCAAAATCATCATATCAACACAGTTACGAATTTATACTCGTTTCACAGTCTCATCAGATAAAAAAAAAAAAAAAAAAGAGGTAAATGACACATTGTTTGTATGTTTACAACTGATTATATTTTAACATTTTCATTTATCAGTTCAGAAGCCCTCAAAATGTAAGTATTCATGGTAACACCTGTGCGATGTGGCATAAAAGGACATGCTTTCCCCCCTAAATTCCTCTACTTGAAGCCAGCCATTCAGAGCTTTGAGGCCATCCCTTGGGTAATGGTAATTAGGCTAATTTGAGCCAGTACACATAAACACGCCTAACAATAGTCGGTGATCAAGCTTCCAAGTTTTCAAAGCCTTTTTTTCCCCCCAAGCTGAATGACAGCTGATTTCGAGTTCGGTGACGCTCTATAGGGAGACTTACGGCAGGTTTGGAATAATAATGTCTCAGAGTATCACAAAACTTACAATAACAAGCATTCCTACAATCTTCCCCTCCAATTTAACTAAAAAGAAACTGTGGAATAAAGGATACTTTTAATTACTGATTATGAATTAAACATAAACACGTAAACTCACAGTTTCCAGACTATCTCGGAAGACAACAATGAATATCACTTTTATCAGTGTCAATAAAGGTTCTATCACGGGCCTGTTATAAGAATAATTCACTGAAAACATATAAGTATAAAAAAAACACAAAAATCAATTCCATACCTTTAAGAAAAGGGAGAAAGATGAGTACCACAAAGTACCAGTGGTCCTTTTGTACAGCTTCCATCTTGCCCCACCGAGGGAGAATGAAAGCTGCATTGATGAGACAAGTGGAGAGGCACCAGAGCTGCACTTCCTGCTAGCTCTCTGCCTACAGAGAAACACTTGAACTACTGGGGGCACACTTCATGGCAGCCCACTGTTAGCTCATTCCACACAGAAGGGGCACTTTATCACCAGGGCTGGGAATGGGAGGCAAGCTTATGGCGTAATGCTGCACGGTGGGATACATACTGAAGTTTTCTAGATTTTATTGACATTGTCCACCGCCACCATAAGATTCTGGTTTGCATCTTATGTGCAACAATTTTTCACACCTCAGTTCGGACTTTTGATGCTGGTGTGGCATTTTGAAATATAAATTCATGAATAAAGGATGTAAAATCTTGATTTGAAATGAAATTTAGTTTGTGAGAAGGTTTTTAGCCATCCCAGCTGTCTCAACAATTTCATGGATAACCATTCAATTTTGTACAGACATTCATGGTCTTCCCAGAAGATGAATCCTATTGATTTGAGTGATCCTCCAAATTTTCCTCTAGCGCCACCATGAGGCTGACATATGTGGCACAGACAGAAATATCTCGACAGCTACTGGAGGGATTAAAAGAATTTGCTAAGGTTTAAAAATTCCTATATGGGTAACGTCTAATGGCTTTGGGGATCCCCTGACCTTTTGCATCAGCATGCGGTTGATGAGGGTTTTTTTCACTGAAATTTTTATTTTATGACTTTCATGGTCCACATATGATTTACCTTAAGTTTTTACTGACCTTTCATTCATTCATTTTCATTTTCATTCATTTCATTTTCAAAAGCGAATTAACAAATATCATTAGCAAAACTTGCTGAAGTGAAACGGTGAACATGGTAATCAATGTACCTGCTAAACATCAAAATTCTTGCATTTTCATTGAGCATGTTAGCATGGTGATGTTAGCAATTACTTTAAAGCACTGCACAGCCTGGCATATTCACATTACCATGGAACTCTTCATTATTGTGTATGTGGTGTGTTGCAACAGCTCTGCGCCGGTATAAAAGTGACACTGCTCTTTCAAGTAAAAGTACAGCATCACACTTGTTAGACTGAAATCAGACCATACAAGACTGTATCTAAAATCTGCCACGTGGCACTTTAATATCAAAATTAATTCATATTTCAGTATAAAACATGATACTAAACAAACAAACCAAAAAATATATAAATACAATCAGTTACTTAACAGCTGGGAAAGGTTTTCAAGGCACTTCAACAGGTAGGCACTTGTAGGCTTGTTCTCTGCATCTGCAGGTTACAGAAAATAAAACACAACTGTAAACAATGGGAGATGAAAATATAATGTCCAGATTTAGTGCCAGGACAGCTGCTGACATTC
>NW_019525123.1:1880044-1900817 GCF_002814215.2 Seriola lalandi dorsalis
CACTTGTTAGACTGAAATCAGACCATACAAGACTGTATCTAAAATCTGCCACGTGGCACTTTAATATCAAAATTAATTCATATTTCAGTATAAAACATGATACTAAACAAACAAACCAAAAAATATATAAATACAATCAGTTACTTAACAGCTGGGAAAGGTTTTCAAGGCACTTCAACAGGTAGGCACTTGTAGGCTTGTTCTCTGCATCTGCAGGTTACAGAAAATAAAACACAACTGTAAACAATGGGAGATGAAAATATAATGTCCAGATTTAGTGCCAGGACAGCTGCTGACATTCGTTCATCGAAGTGATTAAATTCATACCTTTCTTAGAGATGGTTTGTGCCTCCTCGATTCTCAATCGCACAGAGGGACACTTCAAAGTGGCCTTGGCCTTTGAGGAGAAATTACAAAGACAAATTAGGAAGAGTTATGTTGATGAGCCTAAAACCAGGAGAGTACATTTTTTCAGTTTTATAATCGTGAGATAAATGAGGTCGGCCATCTGTATGTGAGTAGAATGAAGATTTCAGGCAGATTTATTTATGTCTAACAGGCATAGAAGCAGATAGCATGAAGACACCCCAGGATTTAGTTTGACATATATCACCAATAAACTCCAGCCAATAAATGCAGTCACTAAAATAAACTTTAAGAGCTTGGTGGCATGTGTATGTGTGTGTGTGTGTGTGTGTGTGTGTGTGTACCCTCTGATTGTTATGGAGCAATGCCCAAAGTGCAGACGCTCCCATACAGCGAGTCTCCAACTCTTTACTTTCCAGACAGCATAACAATGACTTCATGGCTTTGTCTGAAGGACGGACATGCAGATAATCAGAGGCGTTCATCAAGTGTGAGATAGCCATCAATTTGCAGGAAAAAAAAGTAATATATTCCATAATTTAGAAAGTCGACAGCAGTACCCTTCAAAAGGATTGTAATTATCAAAACTCATATTATATATTGGCATATACTGTAGAAAACTGTTGACCTGGATAAAACATACTGAACACAGAAAAAAAATTAAAATGAACACACTGAAATTTAACAAAATAAAAAAAAATTTAACAAAAGAAATCTTAATGATCGATTCAAGATACACAGGAAATGTGATCTTTGCACAGGAAACACAAATAATGTCACAACAGATTACACCCACCAGGACCCACAACTCCCACCTGCAGCTTGCACTGCATGGGGGGGATAGAATCTGTCTGTAAGTCTTCTCTGCAACTTCCTCTCCTTTCTTCATCTACGTGTTTCGGAATCATTCATCTACATACACATGCATGTACACCTGCTGCATCCTTTCTACTTTCCTGAACTTAAATGTGACTCGCTCTAAAAAAAAAAAAATACCTGATACTTAACTTCTTACACTTTACTCAGTATTTCCATCATGAATCATTTTTTAAGCTGTGTTAAGTGATTTTATATTTTTTTAAACACTAGAAGGAACAAAGACTCCAAAACAAACCTTCAGGTTTGATATGAATACTGTATATAAAGACGATTTCTTCGGGTAATCAGAAAAGGTAAAAACCAGTTTCGAGATTTAACCATTAAATTTATGTTAAAGCAATAGTTTGACATTTTGGTAAATAAGCTTGTTTGCTTTCTTGCAGAGAGTCACAGTAGATGAGAAGATTGATAGGTCTCACACCTGTGCTTTAAGCAGACAGCTGGAGCCAGGTTAGCTTAGCATAAATACTAAAAGCAGAGGAAAACAGGTCCCCTACTTACAGCACACGAGCGCAGCAATTGATCCTTTCATGTAACTTATTGCAAAAAAAGCAAATGCATTTCCTAAAACAATTTGTTCAATATCAAATGCTATGACTATCTTCTTCTTCCTTTGATGTGAGTAACCGCAGAGCACCTCATCAATGAAATGGTGTTTTTATCAGATGATGAAAAAACACTGATACGTATCAAAAACAGACTTTCCTTTTGTAATTTGCTGCTTAAACACTTTCATATTTCTGCACGAGATCAATAAATTCAACCGCTGCTTTCCTTTCATACCATTGGCAATGATGTGGGGCTTGTTGGCAGGGCAGAAGCAGAGGTTGTGGAGGGTGAGGAGCGCATGGCGCCGGAGAGGTGCCAGGTCTGCCAGAAGTTCCAGGGCTCCGGTCACCCTAAGGATGCTCTGCTGGATGTCTTCCGCGAACGAGAGACTGACCAGCAGCCTCAGCCACAGGCCCAGCAGGCTCCCACCTCCACCCACAGACGTGGCCTTAACACCACCTGCCTTGGGCATCGGCACCGACGGGAAAGCTTGCAGGAAATTATTCTGAAAATAACAGGAAAGGACGAAGTGAAATTTGATGAGTTCCAGTGTGAAAATATTTCCCCAGCCAGCATAGTGTAATTGTGAGGGAGGGAGATTTTAGACAGGCTGTGAGTGAAGCTTATGTTATGTGATTCATGCTATATCTCACATAAGTAAACTTTATTTTAATTGTTAATTTGTTTTTAACTGCCATTTAAAAAGAAACTTCTGCTGAAATGGCTCATCTGACCAGGTTTATATTTAGGAATAGAAATTGATGCTCATGCATTCTGAATCTTTCATATCTCTCTCTCAGGAAAAACAAATATATTAAATTTATATTTTCTTTGACTTATCAATTAGATGTTTGTCTTGCCTAATAAATTTATGCCATTATTATATCATGTTCAAAAAATGTGGGCCGTGAACCTTTTGCAGGAGCCCTCTGCAGTCGCGGGACATGGCGAGGTTAGCCAAGAGAGAGAAGGCTAGCTTCTGGATAGGGCTGTTGTCCGGGGCGACCCCTGCTGCCAGCTTCATGACAGCGTGCATCAGAGAGCTACTGGAGGAGCATTTCAATCCTGGTGGAACACCAGGGCCGCTGCCACAAAGAGAACTGCATGCTGGGAGAGAGGAATTACATTAATATAACCTTTTCAATCATCAAAACATTTTCCACGAGCATGCACCCTGTCCCAAAGGCAGCCAATCAGGAGTACTGCTGATTGACATAATTGTGCTGACACCAAAAAAAAAAAAAAGCCATCATTCCATCCTTTTCCACTAAGGGCAATGCTCAAACACAATGGACCGTGGATTGTGGGTGTAGCTAATGCGAGTAGCTAATATGTAATGTAATATTCAACCTAGAAATTTAGCATTCTAATGTATGCAATAGGAAAGTGTCACTTATTGGCAAATGTGCAAATACAATATTACATGAAGCTTACAGTTACAATTACAAAAACAGTGGCTTCAGTCTCGTTATATGAGAAGTGTTAATCAAAACAGTAAACATCCTTACAGTCTTTCTGGTGTGCACTGTATTCCTACCTACTCTTAGCAGCTATGCTAGCCAATTTTAGCATCAAGAAAAGTCAAACACAAACATAATGAAACACTTTTTCTTCTTGTTGATGGAACTGGTTGCTTCTGTTTATCTTAAAGCTAGCTAGGTGGGCAGCCAGCACCAGTGGCTGCAAAAATAAAGACTGACCGGCATGGTTGTCTGCCCACTATACCAAAACATCTCTGCACGGCTGCATGCACAGCTTGTTTTGATGTAGAAGCTGTCTAGCCAAATGACAAAAATGATGAAGAGGAGTGGAACTCCCTTCGTAGTCATCTCAAAACAGTGAGAGTTTAAAGGCAGCGGTTGAATCAGACGGCTTTAAAACACCTCCGAAAGTTTTTTCATCTTTTAACTGGCTTTTAATCTTCATTCACCATGAAAGCACCCTGACTGATGATGACAGCCTTTAGACTCTGAGAGGGAGGGAAATTATTTAGCCCTAGGCTGTTGCTACAATTTATTCTATTACAAGGCCATTCAGAAACGTAAACACAAATAGATAAGGCACAAATAAGTGATGCAAATAAACTATCTCTCTTTTGGCACCTTATTAACACCAGTATAACGGACATGGCTAATTGCTTCAGCAGTAGATTACATGTAAATACAGAGAAATTACATAGTCTGACACTGATTGATGTTTCTTATTGGTGAACATGACAGCTAGTTGGTTATGCTAATCCCTAAAATGGTAACATACAGCAACAGGCATATGCTGATGTTAGCCTGAGGTTATCTCAATACCTGTCAAGAAAGCTGGTGTATCATGAAACTGACAAGAGAGGTCTGCTTTATAATGGATCTACTTCACCCATGTGATTCCAAGCTGATCCCACTGCCGCCTCAAATCTGATTCATTTTCGAAAACATGCAACATATGGAACTGATCATTCCATGGAAGTGTAGTAAAAGAGATGTGTTTTCTTTTTTTATTACTTTCTGTGTGTCTGTAGGAGCCGGTTTTGAGGCTGCTACAAAAATATCTATGAAAATATGTGATGGAGATGAAAACAACAATCTGACTTGAACTAGCAGTGCAAACAAAGCCTTGGATAAAGGAGGTAGACTGGAGATGAAACATTCAGTAGAAATGTAGCAGTCTCAGGAGATGAAATGGTAGCCTGAGGGTGGATGGTGTAATACTAAGCCTGGCTGCATGCAGCCTGAACAAAACCTGCTGTTCAGTTAACCTTTAGGGAAATACTGTGCCCGACTTCACTGATTTCTGGTGCTTCACAGCTTGAGCTTATGGGGGGTCTAAAGCGAGTGAGTTTAGATCAGAGCACACGCACCTACTCAGGAACCGGTGCCAATCAAACAGAGGGACACACACACAGACACACACACACACACACACACACAGACACACACACAAAACTTCCTTTCCTTCACTGATGAAACTGATTTCCATTGCACAACTACATCAGTCACACATGCATGCATGCACACACAAAGAAATCAAAGGGCCCACGAGCCGTTTATCAAAGATAAAACTCCCAACTGCTTCCTCCCCATGAATCTCGCCTTTCCCCAATCAAAAAGCTTTTTTTTTCCTAAGTCTTTTGCTGTTCTGATTTCCACATGCATGGCTTTTACATTTGCATGATGGAATACTAATTTCTCTTGCGACACAGAGATGCTCTGTCATTCCCCACATCATCTCTCACTGGTCTGAAACCCGTTGCCATATATACAGTGAGACAGCCATGCAGCTTGATCCCAAGATCCTGACACTGTGCCCATTGTGACTGGCAGGCAAGCAGGCACTGGTCTTATACAGTGAGACACAATGTTGTTCAGTGGTCACCGGAGAGGACAATGGGGCTCTTAGTGCGAAGTGTGTGTGACTCAGTCAGATTGCTAACCGCAGACAGAGGCGACGGGTTGGCACGGGCCAGGCACAGTGCCTGCACAAACACATAGACATACAGAACGACCAAACAGACGCACACATACAGACCTGTGGTGCAGTTGGCCGTATAGACGCACAGAAGCTCCAGCACTGCCTCCATGGTGGGGTCGTCCAAAAGGAGCCAAGGCCAAAGAGCATAGAGGGCCTGTGTTAGGCGAGCATCTGCGGCCACCACCTACACACCCAAATCCAAATGGATATATACATTACACCCACACACACACACACACAGACACACAACACATGTAGAGAAGGCATATACATACAGGCATGTATATGATTACAGATGCACAGCTGGTTAAAGTCATACAACAGAAAACCTTGATTTACACAACAGCACAAATGCAGATGGCAGTAATCAACATAAATGCCTCAATATTTTTTTATAAGTGTACAAGAAAAACGTGAGGAGTAGAATATGGCGTGGCTTGGTGAGCACTGCAGTCAAGCCTCCCTGGTTATTTAGTCTGAGGTAACCACCAATGACTCAAAAGCCACTTAGAAAATGAAAACCAGCTACTATGCTTTGTGAGTAATGCCATTACAGGGTCTAAAAAGCTAAACTTGCTGAGATGTTAGCAGGGCCATGCACATTTAGGCGGATCTCATTTACAGACACAGCGTTGTTTCTCTGAGGTTCCATTAAAAAACAATTAGCAGTGGGGAATTAAAAGGCAGACACAGAGGCTCACTTTGCATTCATCGTTGCAGTAAAGAGCACTCCGCAGGATCTCCACAGTCAGCTTGACTTCCTTTAAATGGCCCTCTTCCTGATAATACAGAAAAACACAACACAAAGATCAATATGTTTAATTGTCCCAAGTTAAAAACACCCTTTACTGCACATTTACTGCTCAAGAAGAGTAAGTCGATGTTCATAACATTTATCCAAAAACTCATTCATGTTGAATTCAGATTGTTATTCTACCCGATGGAAAAAAACACTGGCAGCACAGAAAAGCTGAGACTGGAAATTTCCAGCCGGTCTCCGCTCACCTTTTTGCGGTGTGAAGCCTTGCCGGGTCGGACCGACTCCAGGTGGAGCTGGGAGTAAGTCTGCTTCATTTGCTCCACACAGCTGTCAATTAAACCGGCTGGAACACAACAAAGTCAGAGGTTCAGAGTAGGATGAAATGATACAGATTTAACTCAGTTAACAACTAATTATGTCAAGATTGAAAATAAGTTATGCACCATAATTGCATAAAAAAGCTCTAATTTATGGTGGTAAACTAAGCAATTGGTTGAGAGATGCAATGAAGATAATAGTCATTTTCTAAACTAAATATGTAGCATTTTTGGAAGCTTCCAGGACAGAGTTTGCTAATTTAGGTTAACATAAAGAAACCACTTGGTGGGTCTTATGGGGAACCACAAAAGAAAACAGGCTGGTGACTCATTTTTAATTTAAAGGAGTAAAAGAAAAAGTAGTAAAAAAGAAAAATAGGTGACAGACTAATGCTTGCCTGAGGTTTTGGGATTTACCTTTGGCTGCATGGTTTTGAGCTGTGGGACTGCAGGCTAGCAGTGTCATCAGAGCTCGGGCTGTCAGCTTCTTTAAAGGATCCTGAAGGGTCTTCTTATCAAAACTCTGGCATCAACAGAGGGACACAGTGACCATTGCGCATAAGCGTGAACTATATACAGTAAATACCATTAAAGCTACTGTAACTTTGCCGTGAACACATACATATTTGCACATAAAAAAAGTAATCAAGTTTAGTTCATTCTAATTTCCACTGTGTACCAAGGTCTGGACAGATTACCACATGCCACCTCTGCGTACCTGCAGTAACAGTTCACACAGCTGGCTGGCTGAGGGACCGTTCACAATGTCGGACAAAGCAGCTGCGTACTTAGAGTTCGGGGTTGTGGCCTCTACACCCCGACTCTTTGCTTCCTCTGTGAAGATTGTACAGAGAAACTGCAGAGCCACTGTGTGGAGGAGAGGGTCTGCAAACTTCTCAGTCACACACACTGATAAAGTTCCTGCAGACACAAAGGGGGAAAATTAAAAAAAGTGAATAACGAGAAGACAAAATGGCAAATACATTGTTTAAATCCCTTGACAGCTGGTTACTTGTCCATGACTGAGGCAGTATGCACTAGTGAAGGAAACACAACTCATTTGAATGTGTATGCAGACACCCGAATATCATAAACATGTACACACAGACATAAATACATGGACAAAGGCTCAGCATTCATCTTTTACTGGACTCCTCGCATTTCTCCGCTCCACCATTAATCACAGAAGAAGATGAGTGGGAGGAGTGGAGGTAGTAAAAGGACAGGATGCAATTATCTTATCCCAGCATCTGTTCAGGGAAGTTAATACACACAGTAATGATGCAACAAATCTGTTATTATGATATAATTTCTTTTGTTTGAACCAGAATTAAGGCTGCACAAAACCTAAAATGCTAATCCTGATGATTTAGTGAGTTGCTGCAATCAGCATAATTACCCTAATCATGATTATCAGCCTTTATGAATTGAGGGAGAAATGATTTTACAGCCCAATTTCATCATGTGTCAAGATCTTGACTCCTTAAGTGCAGTGGGTATCTTGAACTGAATGAAGCACGTAAACGTTACCAAAGTAAACAATAATCTGTTATTGCAAATTGTGAGAAGGCATCTATAATGTATGATTACAATTAATTAAATGGTACAAATAATTAAATAAATAATGAATAATTAATTTTGTCACTTTTACTCATTCACACACACACACACACACACACACACACACACACACACACACACACACACACACACACACACACAGACAGAACTGAGTATCTGTGTACCTGCAAATGTCCGCCAGCGTCTCCCCAGCGCAGCAGAGACAGATGGGTACACTGCTGAGCTGTCCCTCCTCACCAGAGTAGCCAGGAGCATAAACGCGTCTGCCCAGCATGCACAAACCGTGTCCCGGGTACCTGCATCTGAAGAGGGGAAAGCATGAGTCACAAATTTTATGACACAAGACAGCCACAAAGTCACACACAGATATCTCTGTGGGGCACACTGCAGATAGAGTGGGATAAATGTCTACATTGGACTAGGGATAGGATTGTTGTGACATACAGGGTAGTACATATATGGGACATGGTGAACATTTTTGAAATGTTTTTGGGCTATTATTACCAACTTTATTTATTTAAATTTGAATTTAACATAAGATTCGGACCTAATCCTTTGATGTCCAGCATGAGCACTGCAACCAGCGTGGTCAACAGCTGTTTCAGGAAATCCAGTTTAGGAATCAGCTCCTGGCTCACTGTGACACATGACTGCAGCAGCTTAGAGAAGCTGGACAGGAACTGAAGTAGGGTGACAAGCTAGAAACACATACACACGGGCAGAAATTGTTACAGATTCACGAAACATACATGCAGATTCACATGCACAGCTTTATTGAGCAGGTAAGGATGGAGGAAAAGGTGAAAATGAATGTATAATGAGAATGAGTAAAAGCTAATTTTCCTGGCTGGAACAGCAGTGGTATGAGCTTGTTGAGTATTCCACCCACACTGAAATCTGGAGGTACCCTCAGACAGCTTCACACTGCTGCACTGAAACTGACACTGAAACGTACCAGTCCAGGTTTTAAGTGGTAAGCCATAATAACAAAAAAAAAAAAAAAAAAAAAAAAGCTGTGTTCCTTACCTGGCTCTTGATGTCTTCTCTCTCTCCTGGTAGGACATTGAGTGTCTTCAGTTCAGTCAGACATTTCTCAATGGGCCTGACATCCACCAGACTGAGGAAGAAAAGAAACGATGATTGGAATTTTTGAAATAGAGGTGATTAAGGCTACAATTAACATGTATTCTCTGCTGAATAAAATATACACATATTTCATTATTATAAAAAGAAAATGACAAAAATATGTTACCAGGGATCAAAGTATTGACTTTATGATCTCTTATTTACACTGAAAAAAACTCCTGCAAGCAGAACAAGTTTGATATGTCTACTGAACTAAAAGAGTTGAAGTGTTTGAAACACTGTGTGTTTGCTGTACAAGAAATCTTTTTGGTTTTATTATATTATGTTTATGTGCACTGAGAATGTGGCCTGTTACCTGGCCAGGGCTTGGAGGAGCCGGTTGTGTCGGATGGCAGTGAGGGTGAAATCTGACAGGATGGCCAGCAGATTAGTCAGCAGGCCACAGTGGGCCGTCAGAAGGTCGGGAGTTACCATGACAACGGGCTCCACGGCCGAGGGCTCGCCCTGTCGGGAGTCTTGGGAGGTAAGTGAGTCGCTGGTGTCTGTGTCACTCTGGCCTATAAGACACATCAATAGACAGCTAATAGAGAAGCCTTCCCGAAGGTACACACACTGTGTGAATCATGTCTCTGTCTGTGACTGGAGATACTCTGACCACATAATCAAAAACATCAAACTGAGGCAAAATATCGGAGAACAGCGCTCTACTTTTCAAATTGTGTATGTAAGATGGAAATATAAACACGCAATCGTGGGGAATGGCTTTAGTTTATTATCATCGCCGACCACAATGAGGCTTCACTGCTTCTCAAGGAAAATGTGAAGGTTTATATGGTATGAAGTACTAAACCATGCAGTGTTACTATGACTGTGAATGCACGTGTGCACACACACGTACACACACTCTTTCTCTGTAGTACCTTGAGCCATCAGCCTGCTGGCAGGGGCGTCTTCTGAGATGCTCAACAAGGAGAGAGCCTTAGGGGTGTGTGGCCCTGAACCTCTCATCTGTAACGGAAAACATTAAGACGTGAGGATCCACTTGACTTAAACTGAGCTGTTTATTTTCTTGGTGTTTATATCAGAAGGTACAAGAGCCTCGCTGACCACAGTGCTGGATGTAGAGAGGGAGCTGGAGGGTCTGCTGGAGTTGATAGTGGGTGCTGGTGGGTCGCATCTCCAGAACCACAGAGAGTTCTCCGAATCTAGACAAGCAGATTCACACAATGACACCAAGACTAAAAGAGCACTTTTATGGGTAGAAAATAAAAGACAAATTTGGAGGAAAATTTCAACAATACAACTATTGGTTACAAGTTTTCATATCCACATTATCAAAGCTATAACTGGTTTCTCTTTTTGTATGTTGTATGTTAATCTAACATAGATACAAGAGGCACAGCCTACCCAGTGAATCACTCTCCTGAGGATTGGTGCCACTGCTGGCTCCAGCACGAGGCTGTAAGTGGAACATGTACCTGCCTCTGTAACAAATGGAGGCAGAGAGAGCCACATGCTGGAAGTACTGACAGTGGTAGAGCAGAGCCTGCAGCGCTGGAAGACCCACCAAAGAGACACCAGACACCTCATCATGGACACACGGGTGCTGGAAGAGGAGAGGGTGAAATGTGGGAAAAGTTGCACGCAGATATGAGAGGCCAGAAAATTGTTGTATCACTTCCACTGATTTTTCACTAATAGGAACAGAGCAAAAGGAACAGACATGAGAAATAGGACTGAACACAGAGGGGTTAACCTTTTCTGCACAAGATCTATATTTGAAGGGAAATTTACTTTGAGTTTAGTCATGGCAGTGATATGACTGGCATTTCACATCTACTGGATGACGATTTGTGTCCTAGTTTTTTTGTTGTTTTTTCTCCCCTAAAAGTCCCTGCATGGCAAACACCGAATCTAAGAGTTTTATTTTTTTTTTCTCCTTCTATGTGGCCTGATTTGTGCTATGAATATCTCTCTTGATAAACATTTTTCTGGCACTTACAACTAGATCAGATTTTGTCAACAGCAAGCCTTGCTTTTAAAAGATAAGAAGATTTTATCACCTCTGACATACAGCTCCCTTTGCGAGTAACGACATCCCAAATTAAGATGCAGTTGGTGTTTAAACTTAATTATTTTGGATGTGAGAACTGGAAACCTGCGCCCAAGTACAGCTACAATTCTAGAAACAACCCCTGGTTTGAACCCTGCAGGGCTCAATGAGAGAGGAGTTAGGGATGGGAAGGGAAGAGGGGGATAGAAACAGAAACAGAAGCAGAGAGAAAACAGTTCATGGTCTATAAAAGCTTTTTAACTAGCTGGCAGAGCTGCTGACCTGCCAGTGGGAGTCCTTGGCCTCCTCTGCGTTGGCAGGCATGGGCATCACCAGCAAGTTCTGCAGGATAAATGCAGCCTGGGTACACAAACCAAAAAAGGAGACGCACACACACACTGGGTCTAGTTAGACTGCATCAACAACACTGCCATCTGCCTGTGTTTGGCTGGTAATACATAAGAGGCCAACAACATTTTCTGACCATTGATTAAGTATGAAATATGCCGTGCTTTCACTGTGTCTGATAGTTGTGTGAACGAGAGTTAAAACTTGAAAAGTAATTTTAGGACAAAGCAGCAACAGTTTTGACAATTTGCTTTTTGTCAATCATCTCAGCAAATATGAAAATTAACAGTCTAGTGCTCTCAATTTTGCCCCCGGGATAAAAAAAATGGGTTGTTCAGACGAGACACAGAGCACAGTTGCAGCTCTAACATCCTACCTCCCTGCGGACCATGCTGCTCTCCTGCTGATCCAGGAGAATGTTGAGCAATGTGCCCCACAGACCTCCGCTGATGTTCTGACAGCTAGCGCACAGAGCCTGGCACCCGCTGGGCACCGAGGACAGAGCTCCACCCAAACCCAAACTGGCAAACCTCACCTGACGTGAGGGGGGGGGGGGGGGGGGGAGACAGATTTGAGTGGATGTTTGAGGGCAGAGAGAGGAACAGGAAGAGAAGGATATAGGACAATAACCTCAAAACAAGGTGGAAGCTGCTAATGTTATGAGAAATCTATCTATAGCAATATTAAATGTGAATTTGGCTAGAAATTGGTATTCATAAGACAAGACAAGGATTTAAATTGATGATGGCAAAGACAGAGTCTACCTTGTCAAGGGAGTCTGTTAGACTGACTTATGTGGGAAGTTATTTTTGGAGACAGAGAATTTGGTATGACTAGCTGTCATGTGCTTCCTTTTTGTCTGTGAGTTTTTGCGCAACTCTATAGGGTTTCATCTTGTCCCAAAAGCCAAGCATCTAGAAACTTCATTTTATGAGAGAAGGAGTTTATACTCAAGAAAAATCAGAAGATAGAGATTTTCTGCACCTCTTGATCTCGGTCCACCCATAGTGGGATGAGCCAAGCCAAACCAAGATGAGAGGCACTAGCTTCCTCAGCAGCTGCCTCGTTTCCCAAAGACCACTGGGAAATGAAGTCCTGAGGCAGAAAAAAAGGAAGGGGAAAAAAAACAAAGTGTTTGTGTTTAATTCTAAAACGTTTTAATATTGTGTAGTACTGTGCTCATTGCCTGCCGAAAGCGTAGACTCATAAGTACATAAAACTATCTACAGCACATAGTATGGTTGTGGTCGGTTCTGCGCCAGCGTCCTCACAGCACTGTTAGCAGTGACACTTGCCTTGTCCTTGTTTTTTTCGGCCAACATCTCATGGGACAGGTGAAGCAAGCAGATGACAGCATTCTTTGTCACACCTTTGCCCATGAAAGACATGGAGTTGCCTCCCCACTCAACATAAAATGAGGAGATCACCTGCACAAAGGACACAGATTATACTGGGAATACTGAAACAAAGAGCAATGCAGTGTTATCATGTATTTCATTGTTTCCCATCCAGAATTTCTCATCCTATGAAAACATGGCTGGCAGAACTGCACGTTATTTAGATATGGTAAGTGGTTGTTATCACATGTTGCTCCCAGTTTCTGTCATTTGAACAACAAAGACAAAGTCAGTTGACTGAACAAAGAGTGCTTGTTTCTCTGAGTTACTGAGTACTGTATACTTGTCATGCAACTCACTACATCCGAAAGGCTAAATACAACAGAGACTAATTATTTTGCTTTGATGTGCCATCAGGATGTGGGACTGCACTGAAGAGCAGATGAGCCCAAGGCCTGCGGAGCTTTAGGGCCCTACAGTGCCAGGGAGTCCTGGGTGAGAGGTGGGTCAGAGGGCTGAGAAGGCTGAGGTGAAAAAAGTTAGATATCCGATTGTTATGAAGCAGCTACTGGAGATGTTGACTGAAAAGGAAATTAACCTTCCCTCTTCATCTAATAAAAGCTGCTCATTGTGTAAACAGAATAGTCTATTCCACAGGGAGCTTCAATCCCAAGAAAAAAATAAAAGTTTGGACACCTCTGTGTTGAGGACTGCTGTGCAAGCTGGTCTAAACCGTGTTACACTATTGTTTTATGGACTGTTGAACAACTGAACAGATGGAATAGGCAAGGTTGATTAATCTCATCAGCATCTTCACAGTGTGGCATATTTAATCAATGAGATTTTTTTCCTATTGTGATTCATGTCCCATAACCATATTTTTCTTAATTTTAATTAATTCCTCAGAAAGTACTGTGATTTTTGTTTTATTCATTTCTGTAGGCAGTCTCATTTCTGATGAGACAGGCTTGCATATGCCCATGTAAACACATGAACATATGCATAATACTGTGCAGACGCAGAGCTGATCACACGCGCCATTCACAAGCACACACCTCTAATAGCCCACTGAGATACTTGGAGCAGAGGGAGATCGGCTCCAGGTCAGGGCAGTGGGAGCTCCAGCCAGGCTGGGCAGTCAGGCTGACCATGCCCTGCAGTGTCCTCTCTAGGCTGGGAAGGCCATAGAAACGTGGGGCGTCAGACACCCGCAGGCTGCGAAGCAAACAGACTGCCAGCTGGCTCTTGAAGGGACCTGCTAATGCCAGACATAGCCTGGACAGACAGGAAAGGACAGAGAGAGAAAGAGAAAAATACAAGCACACCAGACAGACAGGAGAGCAGACAAGAGGTGGAAAAAAAAAAAAGAAAAAGAGAATGTAGACAATTGGCATACCAATTCCTTATGATAAATCTGTGGCTTTTTATGTGTGTTGGCATTCATTGTCGTGTTCCAAATGAACAAGTTAGTAGCATTTCCATCACAAATTAACTGAAATAAGCACTTCCCCTACAGTGGAAGAACTCCTCAGTCTCTTTTTTCCTCCGGATATTAATCAATTTACTAACCCCACAGGAAGGCTGAAAAGCATTACCTGAGAATACATTCTAATAAACGAACAGAGTAACAATTCATTTATTTCTCATGAAGAAGGAATTGACGTAGGAAATATTCTGGCATATTGCTGGAAGAAGAAGGGTCTTTGAAGGTCAGTTGTGCCTTGGTCGCCCTGAGCGACAGTCAATGCAGAATTCAGTACTTTATATTTGATAAGCAAATAAAAAATAAATTCATACCCACTGTAGTATGATGATGTAAGAAGTGAGTTTATCATAGAACTTATGAACTTTAATTTGCAACTTTACAGCTAATATTTAAAGTGTGATAGAAGGCAAAATGAAGGACCTTTTCAACTGCCCTCAGTTCAACTTTGTTGTGGAATCCTCTTACCTGTCAGCGGTGTGTGTGAGGCGGAGGAGTAAGGTTTTAAAGAAGGTGGTGAGTTCTCTCTGTAGTCTCTGGCTGATGTGGTTCTTCAGTTCCTCGGGTTCCCCTGGGCTCCGAGTGGAGGTCTGGGTCTCCACAACAAGCAGCAAATTAAGGAGGGACACAGTCTCCTGGATAATCGATAGATGAATGGGTAATTGTTTTGTTCTTCGAGTTAATTTCATTATTTTGGATTACATCATTTTAAATGTGACAGTACATCTTTGCTTGCCTTTTTATGAACTTAATTTCACTTTGTTTTACATGCTTAGTTTCGCCAACTTATGAATGTGTTATCAGTTTTTGTTTTCCTTTTGTGCTTTGCGTTACTGCATACACACAGGATACACATCTTCAGACAGGTTATTCAATTTAGTGGATTAATAGTACAGAACCAAATGTTCTGGAATTATCTTCTTACCCAGTTCAAACAAACTGACCCATAGAGGGAAGATGTGGAGGAGGCTGACAGGTGTATTACTTCTCTCCCTTCAAAATTCAGATGCAGAATTTTTTTTTACTGAGCAGTGCACACTGAGCAGATAGTTAATGCAAGTGTAGGGAGCGACAGATGTTCCTGAAACAGTTCAGTAATTACAGGAAAGTTGGAGCAGAGCAGAGCTGCTCACCCCTACCAGGCATTCAATCTGAGTCTGCTTTAGCTGCCAGGGGAGGGCTTATTGTTTACACACACATTAATGAGAAAGCCAAGGTGAGACTGATTAAATCCTAAAAGCAGCTCTCCTCACTAAAACAGTGTGGTGATTCTTCTCCTCGGGCAAAAGTATGAATCCAACTTTGTTTTAAGAGCTCAGGAAATAATCTCTGCCGCAGGTCTGAGGTGGAACGCTGTGATACTGCTTTTCTGTTGTTATGAGAGAGTAATATGTTTGGCTTGTCTGACGGTGTGTGATCTATTAAAGCTTTGATTACAGGTATATAACCCTCTGTGTTGGAGAGGACAGTGTATAACCAGATTACTAGCGAACAGATATGCACACACACATATTGTACAGGCACAATACACACACCAAAGGTAAGGTACAGCAGTACGTATGAATAAGACAAAATAATATGTATTGATAGGGGGCTGCTGGCTACCTGGGAAATCTCCAACCGCAGGATTCAATGTAATGCCAGTGTCGCAAAAAACTCAAATATCCCTTTAAACCAAAACCTTAAAAGGAAATGCGGTACTTCTCTGGTAAGGTTTTACTTTCAGACTTGTCCAGAGAGTGTAAATTTGCTTGTACCTTGTTGAGAAGCAGCTCCAGTATCCAGCGCAGGTCCTTGTCCTCTGGGCCAGATGCAGACTCAGTGTGCATCTGTCTGAAGTAGGCATTCAAAAATGCAACAATGCCCACCAGCAACCTCTCATCCTCAACACAGGCTGGACGCACCTGGAGAAACCTGAAGAGAGGAAGAGACACAGACCGTGTCAACAAGAGGGAGAGAAAGTGGTTAAAAGGAAGATACTGGATAATAACATGGTCTGAAGTACATAGAAAAAGAAGCTGAGGTTTTTATCCACTAATCTTTTCCCCATTTTTCGTCTTTGTTTTCTTTCTTATTCCGTTGTAAAACATCATTGCACAGTGGAAATCTTAAATGAAGATACCACTGACAAGTATACAATATACGCCATTAGATAGGAAAAACCTAGTCTCTGGAAGATGGTGGTGATAAACTGATGAAATCAAATAATTAACATACTTGAATGTACTTTCATTAAAGGCTTGCTCTTTTTTTCTTCATTATTACATAAGAAATAAGTTAAATCATTTCAATTTTTACGTTAAGCCTTAGGATTAGAGCTGTTTGAGGAAGAAAGACGATAATAGTAATACTTTAATAAAGAAACAAATGTATTATTTATTGTTTGATGGTTAAAAAAAAAAGACAATCATGGTAACACCAAGCAAAGAAAAGAACTAAAGAAAAGTACACATCAATCAGGGGTCCAAAATTAGTTAATAATAAAGTATCATACTCGGAGCTTTAATAGTCATTCCAGGCCATGGTAAACAGAAAAGGCATTTAATGCCATTAATACATGTCAATTTTTCAAAATGAGGCAAAAGACAAAGCCTTACTGTGCTCACTGAGCAATGGAAAACATTTGGTTCACAGCAAGTACTGTTTAGATCTACAGCAGCAGTGATAATAATAGCAGCCATAAAACCCTTCCATTATTTTCTTAATTCATAAATCTTAACAAGACATATTTACTGACTTGGTTATTAGTGTGTGAAACTACAGCACATGAACCTTTAGATTTGTATGCAAAGTACCTGGTGATTGCTGCCTGCCAACTGAGGGAGTGAAGGGTGCCTCTGCAGCTGTGGGTGGGGATGTGAGGTAGGGCCAATCTGTCAATCAGCAAGTAGAGGCTGAGCCTGGAGAGGGCAGAGGTCACAGAACTGTGCCCTGCCGCTGTGACGATGGCCTGGATGCAGTCCTGCAGCGCAGCGGGAATGTGCATCGCTTTCAGCGACAGAACCTGTGCTTCTGTCAGTTTCAAGTCAGGATGAAAACTGTAAGGGACAAAATGTAAATGGTTTAAAAAAATATATTCAAAAATCAGATTACATGACTATTGATGTGCTGGCAAGTATGTTGCATAAGCAGCAGCCTCAGAAGCATACTAATGACTGCATTAACAAACATATTTGATCATCAATCTGGAGGGATGAGACATTTATGAGTCATCCATAGAGAGATGTTTTCTGAGAATCACTTGCAACTGAAACCAAGCAGAGGCAGCAGTGATCATACCAGCTAAAATCAAGAGGCAGTTCTCAAGAAACTGTCAAAAAAAAAAGAAAAAAAAAAGATCCTGTGCTTTCTTGAACTTTATAATAAGACACAACAATAACATCAAAGGTGAACTTGTGCACAGAGCTGTACTTTATACAGAATAGCAAATCCACCTCTCAATTATCAATGACATCTTAAATATATACTTTACTCCGAATGACAAAACTGTACAAAATCCAGTTTTGGACAGATTGATCCATCTATGGTTTGCTTTAAACGCCTTTGCTGTAATCAAGCCGGATGAAACCGTGTGAGAGACATTCTCATCTGTTTGAATTAGGTCACATTAGAAGTAAACGAAGACAGATGAAACACAAGATTACCAAGCCTTCTGAAACCAATTCTTCCTTACAATTGTCCATAAGAGAGAACAACGTGTTAATGTGATATGTAATAGGCTCTTTCTTTAAATCCTCATATGGAATTGCTGATCTGGTCAGTTCCTCTAAAATCCAACATCTTGGCCTCAAACAAACAAAATATAGAAGAGTCATCTAAACACAGGGCAGGAAATCTTGGGAAAGATTTATTCTCAATAGATAAATGAATATACTGCAATGTAACAAATAACCACTATAGCTCATATGCTGCTATTTATACCTCATATGCTGCTATTTTGTAAGTTTTTGTAAATACCTATTGTATATATTTATTATCTGTCATTGATCTTTCTAAATATTTCTTACTGGTATTTTGAAGTTTTTCTTATCTTGTATAAGGAAAATCTTATTCTTATTATTAGTACTAGTATTAAAGTATTATATACAAGGACATCTGCCTTGGTCTCCGATCTATTTTCTGTCGTAGCTGCAACACAACAACACAAAATTAGACTCTCCGGTCATAAAAGTAAGAAACATCAAAGCTCTTACTCAGGAACCCCGGCAGAGGTGTCATGCAGCTCCTCAAGGAGGTTATCAATCCCAGAATGCCACGCAGTGTTCCAGGCCACCTGTAGGGCTTGGCGGGCAGGAGCCAGGGTCAGGAGGCCAGAGGATGAAGGCAAGACGCAGCAGTACGGGCTGACAGCGTGATGACTTGCTGCCTGGAATGGGATGTTATACCTGGGAGAAAATTAAGGAGAAGAGTAAAATGTTGTGAATATTGATTGTAAGGTGCTGTTGATGAGGGGAAAGAAGCCCTGACACAACTGTAAAGGTTGCCCCTCACAACTTAATGGCTCACCTTACCTGCGTATTATTGTCAGTGGTAGGGAGAACGGTGCGAGAGTCACATCTGCCCTGGATTTGTCCGACCTGATGTAACAGGCAAGAATCTAGTAAAACAAACTGCTGCATGGACGTACACATTGTTATTAGAAGCGTGGAGAAAGCCTGCACAGAGGAGAAGAAACTCACCATATTTCAATGCTAGCAATCTCATCAAGTAGCAGTAAACTCATCAGTACAGCAATCTCATTTCCACTGCTTTTGTTCTCCTTCAATATCAAGGAGGCTAAAATGGAGACACGACATAAGCAATAAACATAATAACCACACCCTAAACTTTATCTCTCTACTTCATGAACACATTTATAAGAATTTCATATTTGAAATTTCATTAGAGACACAAACACTTTTGGGAATCCCCCCCCTCACCCCCCACTACCGGCTTTGCGTACGTTATGATATCATGATGACTCTCAAATGAAGCGCCTGAAGTTTTAATACAAGTGAGAGCTTCAAAATGAGCTGTGCAAACATTACTTTTGTAATGTATAAAAACCTGGCAGTCCAAAAGTTTCCCATTGACTTGAATGGGAAAGTGATCTCAGACTTTTAGAACGCTGCAAAAACTATACAGATGGTCACAATCAAGATTTTGTAATTTCAATGTAATGCCTTCTGATTTAAACTGAGGGGCTTACAAGCTGCAGTACTGCATATAAATGTGCTCCATAGCTACCAGTTGCATCATACTAATCTGCCACTTACTGCAGTGTGACAACATGGTTAAAAGCTATGCATCAATGGATGCCTTGTCATCTTTTTTTTGAGAATGTGCCCTGGAGCTACACAACACAACGTGTAGAGTTGTTACTTAATGAGCTGTCTTGTGAATGTACCCCTGAGCAATGTGAGGAGCAGGAGGTTGCGTTGTGCCAGGCTGTGCCTCAGAGATGGATCAGCATACACCAGCTTCCTCAGGATACATATACAAGGCTCCAGCAGGCAATCCATGCTCTGGGGAGAACAGCAACATACGCACTTGGTGTTTAATTGCAGGGAAAACATAAACAAACACACACTTTTTCTTTCCGTCTCCTCCTGCTCTGTCTCACACATACAAATGCGCAGGATCTCTTTACTGTCACTTCACATAAGCTAAATCCGAATTTAGTGACTGTGCAGGTTGGCGGCAATGGAGGGTCGGGACAAACACAACCTGCAGGCATCCCTCTTATACACCCTTGTTAGCTGAGACAAGTCATTCTCTGTGGCCCTGTTCTTCCACCTCCATGTAGCCATACATGCTGGACAATTACCCCTGTTAGCAGCGTCTGATTCAAGGCCTGGAAATGATCAGCAGACTGCAGAAACTAGAGGGCAAAAATCCCTGCTGACCAGGGCCTGTCTGACACTATTAATACAGGCCATTTCATCCCTCTATCATGCACGCCTCAGTGGTTTTCCTGCACATCTTCTGGCAGCACATGTACTTACATGAGCACATATAAGAGATGAGATACAGGGCTTGTTTTATTTAGTTTAACAGCAATTTCATATATTTAATTATTTATCACTTTGCCAAGCAATTATTTATTTATTTATTCAATAATTTTATTTATTCATTACCTTGTTGCCGTTGACACTCGCCATTATGAAAGAAATAACTTTGTCTGTTATTCCAAGAGTCTTCAGCACTGGGTGCATCGTTGTGTCTGCAGGGAAGTAAGATAACAATTCAACTAACGATAACATACATAATTAATAATAATCTTCAACAATTTGCTTTTACTGCTTTTCTACAACATATGGTGGTGTCACTTATGCATCACAAAAACTTTTTTGTTGTTTTTAATTTTATCAGGTGCATAAAATTGAATCTAGAACACTGATCAGGCATTTTATTTAGTTTTACAGTGGGGCAAAAAAGTATTTAGTCAGCCACCAATTGTGCAAGTTCTCCCACTTAAAAAGATGAGAGGCCTGTAATTTTCATCATAGGTATACCTCAACTATGAGAGACAAAATGAGAAAATGAAATGAAAAAAAAAAAAAAAAAAAAAAAAAA
>NW_019525123.1:1900837-1901394 GCF_002814215.2 Seriola lalandi dorsalis
TACACGGATCAGTCGTCCTGGTCCCTTTGCAGAAAAACAGCCCCAAAGCATGATGTTTCCACCCCCATGCTTCACAGTAGGTATGGTGTTCTTTGGATGCAACTCAGCATTCTTTCTCCTCCAAACACGACAAGTTGAGTTTTTACCAAAAAGTTCTATTTTGCAAACTTCAGACAAGCTTGGACATGTACTGGCTTAAGCAGGGGGACACGTCTGGCACTGCAGGATTTGAGTCCCTGGCGGCGTAGTGTGTTACTGAGGGTAGCCTTTGTTACTTTGGTCCCAGCTCTCTGCAGGTCATTCACTAGGTCCCCCCGTGTGGTTCTGGGATTTTTGCTCACCGTTCTTGTGATCATTTTGACCCCACGGGGTGAGATCTTGCGTGGAGCCCCAGATCGAGGGAGATTATCAGTGGTCTTGTATGTCTTCCATTTTCTAATAATTGCTCCCACAGTTGATTTCTTCACACCAAGCTGCTTACCGGTTGCAGATTCAGTCTTCCCAGCCTGGTGCAGGTCTACAATTTTGTTTCTGGTGTCCTTTGACAGCTCTTTGGT
>NW_019525123.1:1901414-1936485 GCF_002814215.2 Seriola lalandi dorsalis
TTGTTATATACCCTTTGTTGGCAATGACAGAGGTCAAACGTTTTCTGTAAGTCTTCACAAGGTTTTCACACACACACACTGTTGCTGGTATTTTGGCTCATTCCTCCATGCAGATCTCCTCTAGAGCAGTGATGTTTTGGGGCTGTCGCTGGGCAACACGGACTTTCAACTCACTCCAAAGATTTTCTATGGGGTTGAGATCTGGAGACTGGCTAGGCCACTCCAGGACCTTGAAATGCTTCTTACAGGTGGTGCGTTTGGGATAATTGTCATGCTGAAAAGACCCAGCCACGTTTCATCTTCAATGCCCTTGCTGATGGAAGGAGGTTTTCACTCAAAATCTCACGATACATGGCCCCATTCATTCTTTCCTTTACACGGATCAGTCGTCCTGGTCCCTTTGCAGAAAAACAGCCCCAAAGCATGATGTTTCCACCCCCATGCTTCACAGTAGGTATGGTGTTCTTTGGATGCAACTCAGCATTCTTTCTCCTCCAAACACGACAAGTTGAGTTTTTACCAAAAAGTTCTATTTTGGTTTCATCTGACCATATGACATTCTCCCAATCCTCTTCTGGATCATCCAAATGCTCACTAGCAAACTTCAGACAGGCTTGGACATGTACTGGCTTAAGCAGGGGGACACGTCTGGCACTGCAGGATTTGAGTCCCTGGCGGCGTAGTGTGTTACTGAGGGTAGCCTTTGTTACTTTGGTCCCAGCTCTCTGCAGGTCATTCACTAGGTCCCCCCATGTGGTTCTGGGATTTTTGCTCACCGTTCTTGTGATCATTTTGACCCCACGGGGTGAGATCTTGCTTGGAGCCCCAGATCGAGGGAGATTATCAGTGGTCTTGTATGTCTTCCATTTTCTAATAATTGCTCCCACAGTTGATTTCTTCACACCAAGCTGCTTACCGGTTGCAGATTCAGTCTTCCCAGCCTGGTGCAGGTCTACAATTTTGTTTCTGGTGTCCTTTGACAGCTCTTTGGTCTTGGCCATAGTGGAGTTTGGAGTGTGACTGTTTGAGGTTGTCGACAGGTGCCATTAATACAGGTAACAAGTGGAGGACAGAGGAGCCTCTTAAAGAAGAAATTACAGGTCTGTGAGAGCCAGAAATCTTGCTTGTTTGTAGGTGACCAAATACTTATTTTACAGAGGAATTTACCAATTAATTCATTAAAAATCCTGTTTTCTTGGATTCTTTCCCCCCATTCTGTCTCTCATAGTTGAAGTGTACCTATGATGAAAATTACAGGCCTCTCTCATCTTTTTAAGTGGGAGAACTTGCACAATTGGTGGCTGACTAAATACTTTTTTGCCCCACTGTATGTGGTTGACAATTCAATTCAGACATTATACTTCCATATGGAATATCGAGCTCAATATCATTCTCAATTCAAGTGTTATAGGGATGTGACTTCTTAGCAACTGCACTGTGGCGCACTGCTTGTACACTTTGCAGTGATACAGATTTGCAGGTACAACTATGAAAAATACAGAGGATGTTTAGTGGGATCAAAAATACAGAAGTTGGAAGGAGTTGCGAAGTGCAACCAGTCACTAGTTGAAATTCTTTTATCTTTTACAGGTAACTCACCTTGCAGCACCACAGACAGCTGTTCTGAAGCTGATCTTCTCAGAGAGATGTCAACAGTGTCTGAGGACAGGATACAAAAGAGTTTCTCCACAGACTCCACCTGGAGAACATTAACACACACGTTAAGTGAGCAGTTATTTCTGTCTGTATAACAAGTATATGCGAGTGTATTCGTCTTACTCTTTGTGTAGATTTATACCTTAAGGACAGATTTGTTGCTTGTATCCAGTGAGATGTCTAATGGGTTTCGGAGACAGTAGAGATTGGGCAGTGCGGAGGTCACCGTCGGATCCATGTCTGGTCTGGCTGTTTGAGCGTCATCAGCGCTGGTTAGGTGTGGAAGGATTTGTTGCACTGCTGCTATTCTCACACTGTTTGGAGTTGATAATTTCATTGACAATCACACTGATTTAAAAACAGCATAAAACCACAATTTTAGGTGATAAACCAGTGTTTTATCTTCATCATAGCACTGATACACAGTTGAAAGTGTTACCAGCCTTTCATGTTTTTTTTGTTTGTTTTTTTTAATACAGCATCCAAATGACAATTAGTTGTCAAAAAAGTGGCTGGCAGGGCAGACAAATCTATTAGCTGTTGCCAAAATTTTCGAAAGGCTTGTCTTCTGGCCAGTGTCTGGTGTTAATTTCTATCTCCATTAATATTCATAGACTGGGACTGAATCGCGGTTTTACACAGGCCTCACAGAGCATTTAGATGACTTGATGAGCACATCGCCTGACAGTAACAGACAGCGGTAATATGTCCATCCCAAGTGTTGTGAAGCAAAATATTCAGACGCATACAATGACTTCACTCAGAAAAAAACATACCATCACAGACACATATTATGCGCACACATCCGGGCAGGCACAGAACACCTAAACAAACACAGAGACACATAAATACAAACAATGACAAAGACCCAGAGGCCTGACTCACGCGGGCTGTTTAGTGAAAAGGAGTCGGAGTGCTGCTTTTAGCTTGACTGTACTTGGAAACGTCTTGTCTCTTGCCACATCCGACATGTCACTTATCAGCAGGACACAGTTTCCCAGTGACTCTTCGGTGCCTGCGTAACCCTGCCACAAACACACACACACACACACACACACACACACACACACACACACACACACGGATACACACAATTCTCAGACTGCCTTGGCAGACAATGGAGCTAACAATGGGGAATTCCAGCTAAGCAGCACAACAGTAAATAAAATATGCATCGCTTTGATTACGGATGGTTTCATTTCGTCTCTTGTTGACATGGCGGGCCCATCTCTGAATGGCCTCCTTGAATTAAATCACACTTGACAGCCTAGTCAAAATCTCATGTATATTCATGAAGAATTTCCAGGCTTTCTGTTGCCTGAAACTGAACAATTAATAAAAGCTTGTTTTTTTTTTTCCACCCAAAAAGGAAACAATATAACACAGAATATGTAAATGAGAGAATAACTAAATTTTTTCTCACTGGCAGCTCAATATGCAGACTTTGTGGCCCAAGAGTGCTAAAATTGCACTTTTGATCATAGCTGTTTTGATTGTGGAGAACATAAACCACTCCACCCCCACCCCGCTCCATAAATATAATGGAATAAGTTCCAAACATGAAGCTGCTTTATGAGCTCTGTAGTACAAATACAACGCAGTCTCCGCAGAGAGCACAACACCTGTAATATGGGCATGACCGGGTAAAGTGCCTCATTGAATCTGTCCCAGGTTGATGCTGTCATCATCAATCGTCCCTTGAGCAGGAATAGCAGGATATCCTTGGCAGCAACATTCACCTATAGATCACAAGTAAACTGCTGATTTTACAAAGGCACTGCTGATAAAACATTTACTAGGAGGTACTGTAAACTACAGACTTTTAAACATCTAAATTACATGACACCAGCAAGTCCTGATATTTTAGCATGACCTTAAAGTAATGTACAATAACATTACTTTAAATCTAAATCCACATACAACACACAATAATCCCAGCGCTTTTACTCTCATGAGTACCTGTATTTGACTGGATTTATTCCTTTAAACCCTGACACAGAAGGAGCCAAAATGACCTCACTCCAAAGTGCCAAATAGGTTCTAATTTACAAGTACAAGTGCCAAGAACACCTACCTTTTCTGCAGAGTCCTGGAGTCCGAAAGCGCTTATTTCATAGAGCACCCTGTGGTGGAGAAGGAAGTTGACTCCACCACAGGCTCCTGGTTCCTGACGTGACACATACTGGATGCCAAGGCAGTCCTAGGGGTGTATGTAATCACACCAAAGCACATCATGAAGTGTCGCTATCCTCTCACTTGTGCATGCATACGAGAGCTCCAATTCACTTTAAATGTAGCCATGCACTCTAGACAGTGCTTGGTAAAATGAAAAGGGAGACCGATTTCAAATGTCAAGTGGTATTTTTATAGAGCACTGTCAAAGAGCTGTGATTCATCCATCTTAATCCAACTTATTTACATATGGGTGGCCCTCCCAACAGACCCACATTATTGCCCTGGTACATTATTTATTGCTCTGTACACTTATTTAAACTCTGCCTGTCTATATAAGATGGCTTTCTCTGACCTTGACCAGGCGTAGAGCGCATGTGTATGTTTCCGTCTTGACAGGCAGTAAGGGATGAGACAGCAGCTTGAGGAGAAGTCTCTGACTCTCTGTTTGGAGGAGCGGACTGGGCTCATCAAACTTCCACCTAATGATGGACAAACAAAACAATGTAGCATAAAATATTTAATATTTAAAAACAGAATAAGAAGTGACTGACTTTACAACGCAAGAAACTATGATTTTTACAGCATCTTACAGGTAAGAGCAGATGTGAACACATTCCTTGACGATGGGTAAGTGCTGGTGAAACGGGAGTCCGTCTATGGCTTGGTCTGCCAGCTCCACTAACTCCAACCAGTTCTTTTCTCCCTTGATGAAGAAATAAATCAAGGAATGTAATATATAATGCATATATGAATCACAGTGAATGTTGTATGTCTATAAAAGATAGTTCATACCTCAGCTTGTGCTTCTTTGAGAAAGCTGCAAGCGGACTCCATCCAAAGGGCAGCACGGGTCACCTGCCTGTAGAGGTCATGGCTATCAGAGTTCACCTGCTCCAAGTAGGCAACTGCTGTCTCTTGCATGCTGGGTAATAAAGTTCCCAATGATGTGTCCAAGCATAGGTGGAACATAGCTGTTGCAGTGCTTTCTGGGAGATTGTCACAAGCCTGTGTGAGAAAAAGGACTCTGATTCTTATGAAGTCACACAAAGTAATAACAGATTTTCGTCAAACACACACACACAGACACACACACACCTTCTCAGGAGGGAGGATGGTCTGCAGGAGTTTGATGGTGAATATGGCAGTGCCTGTGTAGGCCATTCTGTGGTGAACCTGAGAACTGTGGGGAATGTCTGCTGCGTAGCTCTGATGGTAGCTCAGGATATCCCCCAATAGTTCCAAGAAGGCTTGCAGCTTCTCCTTCTATAAACACACAGACAGAAATGTAACCAAAAGAACACATACCAATCAAACACGCCAACACACACAAACACACACACACACACACACACACACGTGCTCACATCACGTGCATGCTCACATTCATAGACACACACTGACGCACAGCCACTGGCTGGGAGCCAAGAGTAAAATTGTTCGTTCCAGGGGTTAGGAATTGAATGTAATCAGATTTCAGGGTTATTTTGGGACGAGATACAGATCCACCCTATCTCAGTATGAATAAATTGGGACAATCTATTCTCAGCCACTTTGTTCTGGGAGCAGAAATTGAACAATAGAAGATAAATACCAGGAGGGGGCAGTAGATGCCCTGTGCATTGCCGTGGCTGGCATAAACAGTTCGGCCCATTCCCATAGGAAAAACCTAGAGGTCTGGCACGGAAAAGCTGCTCTCCACATAAAGATGACAAAACAGTTCTCAGGCTGCAAGGCTCTGGGCATGTATTAAACAGCAGAGGGCCAGAGGGGCCTGGGCTTGACAAGTGTATAAGTCCCCCTGCAGAGGAACATACTCTTTAAACAGTCAGGGAGGATAACAAATGATTCTGCATGGTAAAAAAAACACACACAGAAGTTTAACACAATCCATTGTGTGGACTTCATACACATAATAAATGAAGACATTTACTAACCCAACAATTTTGTGCTTAGATAAACCCATGGGTACCAACGAGAGGTATATGCGAGAGGCTCTTTGTAACCAGCAGAAAGCCTTTGTAACCTTATATAATTCATTCAGCTCAATCACATGCCTTCAGTTCTCCTTGACAGTTGAGTACGGTATGCCTGTGTGTCTGTAGCAAATTGTCTGGTGGCCAACCCAGTTCCCCTTTTCAGTGTAGTGTATCCATTCATCTACATAAGAGGCTGTCATGAGCTGTGTTTTGACTTGCCAGCTCCATCCCCACCAGGCTGCGATCGTCCCAGACCAGCTCACAAACACTGTCCCCAAGCAGGAGGACGGCGTCGCAAAGCAGCTCCAGAACACGGTGGAACACACGCGAACCCTCTGAGAAACGAGAGAGAAAGAGAACAAGAGCAGGGGAAGAGAATTTGTTTGACAAGAGCTGATAGTATACCATCACGTATGGAAACAGGTGCGGGAGTATTTGCCGTATTTCAAACAAAAAAAAAAGGAGGAGAAAGAGAGTGATCACTCCCCACCTTTATTTTAAAAAATACTACAAAGGTTCTTACCTGTCTTAAGAAGTGGTATAGCATGCTCCATGATGGCAACAGTGAACTGGGCCAAAGTGAGCTGCTGTAACTGCAGCTCCAGGATATCTTCAACTCCCAGGTCAGGAAGCTCCAAATGGGCCACATCTGCAGGTGACTGAGGCGTCTGCCTGGGGGCTTGGACTGCCGCTCCACCTCTGTGCGAGCTGCCACTGCATGAATCACAGACAAGAGAGGCAGACAACTGTAAATTCATGATCTGTGCTTGGACCACTCAAATACAAGGAATGACGTATGAGCTGTATAGGGATGGATCATAAAAACTGAATATGCCATCACGGGAATCAGAAGTGATTTTTCAACACTGCTGACTAGCCGCTAGAGGGCTCCTGGTGTTATTCATATTTATGAAGAAGAATAAAATCCCCCCAGTGTTCCTCACATAGTTTTATCTTCTTGTGTGGGTTCCTGGTGTCAATAGCAATTTTGTCATTATCAAAGCCACAAAAAATCCTACTGTGCACAAATCTCCAATAAAACACCCCCCTTAAGGTCTGCTGAACAGAATAGACTGCAATGACGAATTATATCTAAAAGTTATTTGTACAAGCAAGGGAGACATACAGTTCTGGCACAATATAACTAATACCTCAGAGGTGAGACAGGAGCCAAACTGAGTGAATCTCCTCCCTCACTCAACATGATTACTCAAGACATGCAGAGAAAGTGATGCAGTTTTTTGTTTCTTTTTCGGAGTTGCTCATACGGACACACCTGTCGGAAGCTGCATCTCCATCTTGGCCGTCGCCGCGTGCTCTCTGACCAGTGCGTCCCACTACAGAGGGCCGGGGAGAGCACTCTCCCCCCGGGGAGGAGGCCTGGGAACGCTGGGTTCCCCGCACATCCTGGGAGTGGGAGAAGGAGGAGTTCTGGGACACTGGATCTGACGGCCACAGAAAGAACAAAAAGCACATAGTTGTATGATAAAGCAGAGAGGAGATTAAATAAGGTCATGTTAAAATTTCCCCCTTATGAGAAATTAGTCAGTACTGGATAGCAATTATATAAAATCAACTTTAATTTCAACTATTTGAATTAGAAGAAAAATATAGCTAGGAAATGTATTAACTCTATTTAATATATATAATATTTCTTTAGAGGTTTATACTTGAAAAATGTAAAACACTTGAAAATGAAAGTGCAACTTGGTGATTGTAACTTTACAAGAATATACAGTATGTACACAAACAGGATAAACAAACAAAAATAACTACTGAAACCCATCGCTATAGGCAATAGGAAAAAAAAAATCTGTACATCTGCCTAACTCATGAAGCATGCCACCTTGCTTTGTAGAGTAGAAGCTTGGATCTTGATAAAAGCGCAGTCTCCTCCGTAGCCCTGCACAAAGCTGCCGCAGGCATGGAAGAGCCTGCAAGTGGAGGTAGCTTGCCTCACCTTTACCTGAACCCACCCTTAATAGGGACAGAAGGCTCTGAAAGCAGAAGAGGATATCAGAGGTGTTATATTACTGAGAATGAGGGAAATGGAAAAGTTTTAAATGGAAATTAACAACCAGTAATCATTGGGCAAATATATCGGCTTGTTTACGTACAGAAAAAACAGAGCACAAACTGAAACAAACAATGTAGAAAAACTGTGTATAAACAGTACAGAAACCTCAGACAGTGATAGAAAAGTTGTAATAAAGTTCACTAAATAAAAAGGGCAAGTGGAATTGAATTACTGAAACGGCAATTTGTTCCAAGTTCAGATTTCCTACCCTCTGTAGCTAATGATGTCTTGTCTCTAAATCCAAGTCTTTTAATTTAGCTTAATAGCTCTAGTAACTCAAAGGAGGGGCAAGTAAAGCCACAAGAAGAAAAGTACTTTCCCATAATGATTTGTTTTTGATGATGAGACTGCTGGGTGACAGTATGCTAATACTGCCCTGAGACCAATGTAATGTAATGCACCACTTTATTAACAAAGTAGTAATGTTCCTAGTGGCTCATGGGGCAAAATGATGTCTCCTCCAACACTCTTTCTATGCCAATGAAATGAAGACTCCGATAACAGACGCACATTGTTTGCTGACATGATACTGGTAAATACATCAGAAAGAGCGCACCACGTTTTACACAGATGGAGAGAGAGTGTATCAGAGTTTGGTTACAGGACACATCGACTTGACACTTCACATTTCGATATAAGACATTTGAGATTCCTCCAAAGCCAACAAGACCACGATGAGGACAGTTCAGTTTCTGATACTCTCCACCAAGGACTTTCACACCATGCAAGAGGTATATCAGGATCAAACTACCCTCACAGCAATCTAGTGCCTGCTCAAGCAGAGTAAGTCCCCAGAGGCCTCCACAACCTCCTACAAGATCAGGGACACAGAATTATAAATTGGTGTTTTGTTCAAGGGCACTACTTGACAGGATATTATGTTGACAATGGCTAGAGTGACCATCTCATAAATCCATTATGAGGTGTTCACACTAGTCCCTCAAAACAATACACTTCATCTAATTGATGTGAATAAAAAAAAGAATATAAAATATTATGAACAGTTGGAATAGTAGAAAACCAAAATCTTCAATGACAGCTTTAATTTTGTCTCTTTGGACACCCATACTGAATGAGAGATTTTAGGGCAGCATTTTTAAGTTTAGAGTTTAGGTGGTGGAGATTTTCCATCAAATGAAGGGATCTGTCTTGAACATGGACACTGCACCTAAGAGTTGCCAGAATTTAGACTGACAAAAATAGTAGAGCCTTTAAAATTTAAAATGACAGCAGTGAGAGTGATTCTAATGCGTCGCTACAAGTTAATGAAATGATTAAAAACTCAACTCCAGTCTTTAATGACATACACTCACGAGCACTTTATTAAGAATGACATAATAATACTGGGTAGCGCTTCCCTTTGCTCTAAAAACAGCCTCAATTCTTTTTGATGTGAAGTCCACAAAGACGTTGGAAACATTTCTTTGAGATTCTGGTCCATGTTGATATGATTGCATCACTAACCCTGCTCCCGCTGCAGCCTCAGATTTCTGTTCTTGGCTGACAGGAGTGGAACCTGACGTGGTCTTCTGCTGTTGTAGCTCATCCACCTCAAGGTTCGATGTGTGTTGCATTCTAAGATTGCTTTTTTGCTCACCGCAATTGTAAAGAGTGGTTACCTGAAGTATGGTAACCTTTACGTCAACTCAAACCAGTATGGCCGTTTTCCTTTCTCTCCTCGACGAGGTGTTTCCATCTGTTGAACTGCCGCTAACTGGATGTTTTTTGGTTTTCGCACCATTCTGAGTTAAAAACTCCAGAGACTGTTGTGTGAGAAAATCCCAGGAGATCAGCAGTTTCAGAGACGGGCAAACCTGCCCATATGGTACCAACTATCATGCCACAATAAAAGTCACTGAGATCACATCACAGTTTTTTTTCCCTATTCTGATGTTTGATGTGAACATTAATTGAAGTTCCTGACTTGTATCTGCCTGATTTTATACACTGCACTGCTGCCATATGATTTGCTGATTGGATGATTACATGAATAAACAGGTGTAGAATTTCCTAATAGAGTGCTCTGTGAGCATATCTGAAATCAGTGTAACATTATTAGAGTCCACGCCAAGAAAATCCACTTTAACTTGAAGGTGATAAAAAATAGCAATCATTCAGACATGACCTGTTATAGCATGGGATCAAACCTGTGACTCTTAATAAAGGGAAGTGCAACCATTGTAGCGCAGTATCTGTCTGGTAGTGCTTTAGGTTTGTTCTTTTCATTCATATTTTTCATATGTTTTAACCAAGATGATGGTAAAGTTGCGATGGTACCTTTACAATACTTGGCCTCTGCAGGAAGATCTCAGCAGGAAAGTCTTGCATAATGACATCACACAGAAGATCACATGTGGTCTGCACCAGGTTTGAGTTGTTGCTCCTCAGAGAACTGTTTCAAACAAATTAAAGCAGATATATTCAATATTCAGTCATTTAAGAAAAAAAGCAGACTTGTGAAGTTGATTAATGAAATCATTATTTTGTTCATTTTACACTGCATTTTAATTAGGCACATATTAGAATATTAGTTATACACATGTACCATCTCTCACCTCTCATTTGATGAAAGTATGTGTCTGTCTGTGTTTGTCAAAGTCAGCCAAGGAAACACAGAAAACCTCAGACATCTCACAGACTCATGCACTGTAAAACAAAATGATTTACAGACACTTTGATACACTTGATACTTTGGGACAAAAATAAGAAGCAAATTTCAAGATGAAACCAAGCACATTACAAAATTTTGGGATTATATTTTCAAAATACTGCTACCTGCTATCTTGTGAGGTGGTACATCTGTATGGGCTGGCAAACTCTTGTGGAAATAGCCCATTTTAGGAAAATCCTCTTCAGGTAGAAATACTGTAGGGGCTAAAGCAGAGACACCTGATTTGTTAAAATAACATTTCACAAATGTTTGATGAAACGTGTGCAAAGTAAAATTACAATCTGTATCATCCTCTCCCACATAACATTATGAGCATTTAGTAATTTGCAGATGACAGACTCAAAACACAAACATGTATTTGGCTGAACATGTAACACCTGTTGGAGCTGTATTACGCGGTCCAAGTGAGTAAACTACTGTTTTACTGGGGAGTAGATCAGGTAGCTGAAACAGCTGGTCCAGGGTTCCACTGATGACAGCTCGCAGTCTGGGCTCCACATTAGGAGACAGTTGGGTGAGGAAGTCCACCGCCCCAACGTCTCTCAGCATCTGGGCTGCACTTGGATGCTTGGAAGACATAATGACGAAGCAAATAGTCATGAAATGGAAAATATAGTGTTCAGTGTAATGTTAGATGGAGCACATTAATAGCACTTTGCATGTGTATTGGCATCAAAATGTCACAGGGCAGACATCACTGCATTTATGCCCCTGTTAATATTTCTTGCAAGGTAAATTATGATTGTGGTTCGAGCAGAGTCAAAAGTGGCATAAAACCTGCTATATATTAGAAAAGGCAAAGAATAATCCTCTTTTGATTGACCTAAGTCTGGTTAGCTTTGTTATAGATATAGACTCAAACCAAGACCAAATATATTATACAGTTTATCAGTCTACTTTCCTCTGCTACACATTCATAGGATCAGCTGCTGAATAGATCAGCTGTTCCCCTGAGGTCACTGTCCTTTCAGAATTATCTTCTTGTAAGACATTTACTTATTTACCTTTGATAAAGTTGTGAGCAACTCAAGGACCTCCTCCTGCATTGGCACCTCGGGGAAATTAAACCACTCCAGAAGATACACAAACAGCATCTTTTCTTGGACAATGTCAGAGACGGAAATCAGGGAATGGTCCAGCTTACATATGATGCTCTTCAATGCTCGCACTCTTATCTCGACCAAAGAGTGGCCTAAGGTTTGTAGAAAACAAAGTGGTAAGTTGTGAGGAAACATTGTTGCAAAATTTGCCGAAGTTTTGCTTTTAACTAGCAAGTTAGCTAGCGTTGAGTGAAGTGGAAGGTACTTGGGGTCCTGAGCTAACGTTAGCGTCATCAATTAGCTACAACTCTACATTATTTGGTAAAAATATACATAACAAACACAGCCATCTACCAGATAAAATTAAAAAGATGAATTTGGAAAGAGCTGCTATTGTTAGCAAGCATGCAAGCGGCGATTACATTTTGTTAATTAGTTCAGGTAAAGTCAGCACCCTAATCTTAAGCTACATTTGCTTAGCTACTAAGTTAGCCTACCTATTTTCTTTATAAGGGGAGATAACTCCATATCCGGTGTATATTGCGTTTCCCTTTGTAAAAAAGAGATGAAAAAGCTTCATCAGCTATTAAGGCTTGTCAGTTTAGTTGGTGGTTGCCTGCCAGTGTCATGTCAACAACGTCTGCCCGGGTTTGTTTTCAACAACCGCGCCAGCGTCACTCCACTTCCGGTAGTGGACCAGGGTGCGTTCAAGAGGTGCAACTGGAGACCATAGACTGTATATAAAACGCTAGAGACACAGAGTTACTAATCCGCTTCCAAAAGTCATTCACATAGTAGATATAGCTACAATAATACAAGCACCTAAAGGAAAATGACTCTTTAACGTAATTATATTTATAAACTTTATTGCAACAATAAAGGTCCTAAAAGACCACAAGTCACCTGTGCCCAAATTTCAGCTGCATATATGTAAAAAAAAAAACAAAGAAGCATTTGAAAAGGACCCCACCAAATACAGTATTAGCAGTAGATCACAAATGATCAGATGATGTCTCTAGTTGGCCTTTCTTTCAACTGTGTTTGTCAGGTGACTCATATGATGTGCCACATACTAGCACCACTCTCATCTGATCTTTTAAAATGTTCTGTAAACATGATTGAGCGATTTTTCTTGCCAGGATCATTAGTGTTGCAAGGCATGTTTCAAATCATTGAAGGCTTTTGCATTGCTGACATATTGAGTGAAGTTTTGACAGCATCCACATTATCCTGTCATTAAACTAATCTTTTCAAACATTGATGCTCACAAAAATCAAAGGTGATGTGCCTTGCCTCTTAACACAAGTGCAGATATAAATTCTTTTCATACTGTGTGTAAGTTAATCTAATTGCATCGGCTCTCACACTTGAGATGTGATGTGAATATGATCATCCGACAGGGTGATAATTAACTAACTTAGCAAATGATAATTTGATATGACAATAATATGATCACACAGCTTTTGAGAATTCAGGAGGGATTTCAGCCCATAATTAATTTGGCCATGTTCTATACTATCACCTAGATTCTTTGGAGTTTGAGGAGGTAGAAGGGGAATGATAATTTGTACTTTCATAATCCATGTTGGTACATTTTACCAATATCCCACTCCAGTTTATCCTTAAGTTATTTCAAATTTAGATACAACACTTTCCTCGCAGTCTTTGCCAACATCACATATAGCCTATCTACCCTTGCTCTTGCATCATATAGCGTAATTAATTTAAAATTGAGACAGAGGTTTTTATGCTGCACCATTATACTAAATGGGAAAATCATTTTACTCGCACATCCCTTCAGTTTTGTATGACATGCAGTATTTGTTGTCTGGCCCAGAATTTAAAATGAAGTTTTGTGGGTTGGAACAGAGGTTGTCTGCACAACATGAGTCATATTGATGGAGCTGCCAAAGGGTCCATTGACCAGTGGAGGTTAAAAAATTTATTCCGGTTCCTCCAGCCTCTCATACAGTATATAGGACTGAGTTTTATGGATGTTTTCTACATTCTACAGATGTACATTGAAAGTTACATCCAAACAGCTGAGTAGGCCTTCTTTACCTAGAGGAAAAATACATCGCTCTAGGTCAGGCTACGATTTCTCAATAGCTGTTCAGTCTGCTCCAAACAGTACATCATGTCATTTTTATTTGACAACCACTGTGTGTCTTGGATCATTTGTTTACATCAACTGCAGACAAGAAGCAAAACGTCACTTTTAATGAATGAAAACATGGGGTAAGGTGTTTGTCATTTAGCCTTGCACATTTGTTCATCAGGGATAAGATATGCTTTTCACACAGACGTCTTTTCAGATGTTTTTGTTAATTTTCCCTCATTTCATAAAAACTCCCTTCATTAATATTTCTTGCAAACATTTTTGTGGCACATTGTAAATCATATGCAAAATCTGTCAGTTGTTTAACATCAGTCTAAATTACTCATATGCCAGAAACCACCTCAGGCTGTTCATGAATGTAAGCCTGATCACTGAGTGGAAATCATGCCAGTTTAAATACTTTGAAGGCAGATTTACAAGCGAAGCATCTCGGTGTCTGGACTCTCACCACAGTCAAAAACGGATTCTGAGTTGGCCAACCTGGATGGAAATCATGGAGCACTTAACTATTGATGTGCATTTTATTTTAGAGATATATGACGGACGCTATCTGCTAGAGCTGTAAAAGTAGTATGAATGTACAGTATAGTATTTTCTTAGACAAGCTTAACACATGGCGGAAAATTACAACACATTATGGACAGGGGAAATATGTCAAACCTTTTTATTTTACTTTTTTAAAAAGCACATATTTGTCCTATTGGCTATTGATTGTGGGAAAAATTAATCCCAATCATATAGTCATCTGCATAGTGCATAGTAACCACTGTTTCTTCTTTTTTAAATAAATCTTTTACGGAAAGTGAAATATAAATTTGGGGTGACCATATTCATGCTCTCCCAAAAACAAACAATTATAACCCTCCCCATTTTCTAACCTCCTCTCTTCCCCTCATAATTTTTGTGCAGCCCTCTTAATCGTAGTCATAGCACTTTAAAAGTGAATAGAAATGTGCGGAAGAGCTGCCAGAGACTACAAAAAGATTGGTTGTTACCCTGATGGCTTTTCTTGTATAAAACAAGGTCAAATCAGCTAATTAATCATATCATTATTGTAATTGTCCAGAATCCAGCTCCCCATATGGCAACAAAATGCAAGGAGTTACTACCAGAATTAATGATGTGGAATCAAGGGTGACGTTATAACAGACTCAAAGAACAGGAGCAAGAAAGTTATTCATTGTTCTAACCAGGCAGACATTTGGACTGAGTTCAAGTCTCTATAGCTGAGTCATTACATTATATGTGCACACAGCTGGTGTAGCAATGATTAATGCATCTTTGAAACCTCTTATCCAAGGAGGGGGGGGAAATGATATGACGGAGTGATTTAGTCATTGGTCACTCAGTTTTTAAACAACACAAAAAAAAAAGGAATCTGCTGAAATCAACGTGAGACACCAAAAGAATGAGGCGGAGTTGTGGACATCATCCTTACCATAAATGCTCAGACTGCATTTTGAGGCTAAACTCTTCCTACGTTATTCCGCAGTCGCTCCTGAAACAAAACCCAAATGGTCCCACTGGCCCTGTCACTGTTTGACATGCCTGCTGTACCCGTCTTCCGCTCCACTGCAAGTGTTGAGGATATGAGGGTGGGCACCGAGGGGCCCCCGACAATCCCCCATCGGCAAAGGAGTCAAGTCAAAGGACTGAGTCAAACTGAAAGCAAGCGCAGACATATTGTGCAAATAATTTATGGCTGATGCAGCATTCATTTGAAATTAAGATGAAACGCGAGGAGCTTCCCCACATGTAGAGGTATCTCATTAAACAGTGTGGCCTGCTCCATGTGTACAATGTTCCATCTTGACTTGAGATTCAGTGTGATGAGTCGTGCTTATAAATAAATTCAAATTCTTTTGGAATTATTGATCTTGAGACACAGAGAGGTGCTCCAGGGGCCCTCATAGGTTTTGCTCTGTGGTGTTTGACAAAATAACGCAGATACTCAATTCCAATCAACCTATTAGAGCAAGATTTCATTTATGTAAAATCTAAACAGCCTGTTATTATTAACTGTTTGATCTGTTTATCCTGTCATAACAAAACAGACCGGGTTATGCCCACAGCTGAATATTAACTTGTTTTTACTGTCTGGCAACAAATATCAACCAGACTAAAGTTTGTTTGTCAGGTCTAATTTAGCTTGTAGAGACACTGCATCCTTGCTTCCCAATGTCCTTGGTGCTATATCTAAGAGCTGCCACCCCTCCTTCCTCCCCCTCCACTAGCCCTTCCCTCCTGTGCCAACACATCAAGTGAAGGCAGCCTGATCAACCCTAATAGGGCCTGGTAATTAGAGTCTTTGCATAGAGCCTGTCTGCACGCAGCTGCCCTAAGCAGGTTGGGGAAGGACTGCCATACACTTGACAGTGTGGAAAAAACAATGTAATGTTCAGTATATGGGCCAAATTAGCCTGGCAGTGGTAAACACAATCTACTTTAAAACAATACTGACACTAATTAGGCAACCAATGTATCATTTCAGAGTTCAAGTTTTAGTTGCTGTATCAAATACTTGAAAATACTTGGAGAGCCAATTTGATGTTTCTAGAATACAAATTAGAAAGACCTTCCTGCATAAAGGCTAAGCACAGATGGCATTAAGGGGAAAAAGTGTAATGGATGACATTTCTCCAGTTATCTGGTGTGGAAAATGGAATCCTGATTATTACTTTGGAGTAATGGTATAAAGTTGATGTAAACTGTATGGTGTAAACCACAAGAAAACAAGCAGAAAAACAAGCAGATCAAAAAGACAGCCCTAATTGTTTTTGCCATAACCTTAAAAAAATAAATAAATAAAAATGGGTGCAATCAGTTTTAAGTTTTACATATTTTTAGGTATCTTCAAAAGCACCGGCTTTATATCCCCCCCACACAAATATCATCACTGCAATCAACCACTATCTGCAGAGCCTGACCAAAACACACAAAATATCTGGAATCTATCAGTTGTCAAGTTTCTTTAGAAGAAACTATCAAGGCATGATAGTTTGGATGAAAGATTGGAATACATATTAGTGATTTAGGATAATTAAGAAAAAAAATCACTCCTTATTAGACATGCCAGCTGTGTCACACTAAATCTTCCCATGCTACAACCTTCTTATGAAAAGTCCAAGTAACTTGGGTAGTGCATTTTTTAAAACGCTGTCTGAGGAACAAATCTTCAGTCATTTGTAGTGCCACAGAAAGCTGGTTTGTATCTCTGCTATTATGAGTGAACGGAGTGGGTAACTTTCTTTCAGTCTTCTTTCGATAGAGCTTCTTACCAATTTCCATTTAAAATACAACACCTCTTTGAATGTTGATGAGAGAATGTTCAAAGTGGTGGCAACATATGTTATATACCTTGCTCTAAATTTCATTTAGAATGACCTACTGTAAGTATGTTGAATCCTAGCCAATGACACATCTTTACAACTTCTTTTTTGTATCTAAACCAAAGTATAAAGCATTTATATGGCCATATTCAGGACCTGCCTGTATGTGTGAATGTAGTTTTGTAACTACAATGACATAATCACCAATACAGCAATTGCGCTGGCCATCGCTTTTGTTCATATGTGTTTATGTGTTATTTATTTGTTCATTTTAAAAGCTCTCTATTTAGTTTTCAGGAGACAGAGCATGAGGGGTTTTTGCAATACCTTGCTCCATACCAGGGAGCTGCCCATCACAACCACATCCTTCTACTTTGGGCAGCTGAGCAGCTCCAGTAGAGCAGTTACAGTGCAATAGTTTGCTCAGAAGCATTCACTGGCTTTAGGGAGGGAGAAGTACTTGCTAACTAATATGTGCTGTTTGTGATCTGTGAGATCAAATTTTCTTCTCAAACCTAAAGGTATTTCCAAACACACTTCTCATTATAACATTAATTAACTGACATTAAAAAAAAAAAACAGATCAGGTCTGTTTTGTCTGAATTATTATTTTTTTTATAGGGTTGTAGTAGGCTACACATATTTTCTCATTTGAATCAGAAAGTATTTATTTTCAATATGGATATTTTATCATTTGCAGATTAAATAAAATGATTTTGAAGCTAGGTTAATTCTTCTTTTTTTTTTTTTTGCTGAACTATGCAAATGCTTTGTCAGGGTCGGGGTTATGTCTGTCTGTCTGCCTCTGGGATGTAAAACTTGCTGGAGCTGCTTTGAGTCTGATTCGCTGCATCTGAATCTGCTCCCACAATTCAACAGGCAACAAAGGAAGAAAGGAAGAGGCCGTAAGCTACAAAGTGTTAGCCAACCCAGGCAGAAAGATGACACCTTATTGTGTCATTCTAGTCGGCAATGTAAACATGCACGTTTAGAGAAGTGTTGAATCTGGCCGTACATACGCTTTATACTTTCGTCTGGGCGCAGAAGCTGATTAGAGGGAAGGTAACGGTAATGTTTTCGACAGTAAACGCTAACAAAGCTAGCTGATTGGCTAAGGTAGTCAGCTAACATTAGCCAACAATCGTCAAGAAGCGAACCTTTCATGAACATATTGCACAAGACAGATGCCACCACCATTGGGTTATTTTGCCCAGTAAGACAAGCAGGTAAGAGACTATATGATGTGCAGATTTAAAAAAATATTTACAGATTACAAATGGACTCTGAAAGTAGATATGCTAACAAACTAACTGGTTGGTAGCTGTTTCGTGTTAGCATACAAGCAAACCAACGTCTTTTAAATTGGCTAGATCAATCGGTTATCCTCATTTTGTTTCCTATTCTCTTAATAGTTAATGAGTACCAAATAAATTAATGTTGGAGCATTCAGTTTCTCCATTTTGTCATTAAAGGCGCATGCTAACGAGCAGAGCTAAGCTAAAGGCATGCTGTTGTGTCCGTAGGCCTTGCCAGGTCAGGACAAACCTTGCTAAGGTTGGTTTAATTATGACACGCCGTTTGTTCTAAGTGGTTATGAAGGTGCAAGTTGTGTTTTTTCCTCTTTTTTAAAATCCTGTGCGACCTCAAAGTGTAGGAGTTTTCTAATCGGCTGTCTTTGTTTTTCATAGCATCAAATGAAAGGTGGTGGAAGTGGAACTTGACCCATCCAACTGAGTCACCATTTTCCTGCACATAATGGTGAGTAATCAGATTGCAGCTGTCTTGATTATCAAGCAGCTTTGTTTAGGCGTTTCAAGTGGCACATGTCTCCACATACTGATTTAGTCTTGTTTGCCTGACCTGTCATAGTTTTTGACAGATGAAAAAGCAATGATATATTTATTTCTCAAAATCATGACTTTTATACAGTGTGGTCAGTGAGTATTTGGACAGTGACATATTTTCTACCGTTTGGAACGACAGACTACAGCATTGCATTTAAATTGAATTGAAATAATCACTGTAATGTACAAGTGCTTGCTTTTAGCTGTAGGGCTGTTTGAAGTTGGTCACATCTCTATTGGTGGAGCAGTGTCATCCATTGTAAACAATGCAGCGGGAAAGTGATCCTGAACATGCAGTTAAAGCAAGCAAGGAGTTTTTTTTAGGGCAAAACAGTGGCAGCAGAACTGACAGAACATCATATGGCAAAATACCATGCAAAGGATTTGTAACCAGATGCACATAATACAAAAAACATAAACATAATGCTTTTATTTATGTTTGTGTAATTTGTACAATTAAATTGCTTCCCCTACCAGCTCTTCAACCAGCTATATATCCAGCTATTTTAATAAAAGATTGCCCATTTTAGCAACTTTTCAAGCAAAAATTTCTACTTCCATCCTCTCAGTTATGAGGATTTGCTGCCTTTGTTTGTGTTAGGTAAAATAATAACTTGATGCTAAAGTTAGCATCTGAAGGTTTGACAGAGAAAACAAGACATTTGATAACATTACATTGGGCTTTTAGGGAAGTTGTAAGAGGCTTTTTTCATATTTTATTGGTTAATTTATTTATATTAATTGCTAGTTGTGACCCTGAGTTAATACAACAAAACGCATTGACTTTTGTCCAAAAGCCTGGGGACTGCTTTAATTGGCTATAACATGCTGTCCTGTCATTATTTTCAATCTTTCCATTGTGATGGGCATGTTATTATCTGAATCTTGCATTAGGCATAAATCCATATTATGAGCATAATGCATGCAACCCTGTTTTTTTCCCCTGAAGTGAGTGTTTTTATGACTAAACCTAGAATATCTCTCATGTTTTGTGTGTTTTTGTTTTCGCAGGGTTTGATGGCTCCACTGTATGCATGACTTGTTTCGTGTGGCCTGATGGGAGGACACTGTGGATAGTACTTTCATCAGGATACCAGGAGAGCCATCCCATGCCGCCACGTTGGAGGGCCTGTCAGAATGAAGAAGATAAGCCTTAAGACCATCCGCAAGTCCCTCAGCATAAAGGGCAAAGAGGAGGGTGACTTTGTCATGCTCCAGCAGCCCTCGGTGACTACTGAGTTTTCAAAGGAAGAGTCACTTTTTGGGGGCTGCTACACCAAAGAGCTCTCTGGCTGTGACCTTGGTGGAGAAGAAGACAAAGGGGGGCAGAATAAGGGCCGCTCAAAGAGTGAGAGTCTGATGGGATCACTAAAGAGGAGGCTGTCTGCCAAGCAGAAGGCAAAAGTGAAAGGAGGCTCATCTGCCATAGGCTCTGTGGATGATGATGACACTTTTTCATCTTCTTCTGTACCCATCAGCTTCAACGAGGTGAAAGCCCAGAGACCCCTTAGATCTTCATCACTACGAAGTCACCATTATAGCCCCTCACCATGGCCTCTGCGATCAGTCAACTCTGATGATTCGTGTATTAAGATGGAGGTCAAAGTTAAAGCCATGGTACACTCACCTAGCCCCAGTCCCAGCTTGAATGGTGTCCGGAAAGAATTTCATGATTTCCAGATGGAAGGGCTCTTTCAGGACCAAGCAGAATCCTTAAAGAATCTCCAGCAGCCACAAAATGGTGAGCTGCATCTAAATATTGATGAAAATGATGTGCCTGTGGTGCTGGGGTTGACGCCCCAGGACTACATCCAGTACACAATGCCTTTAGATGAGGGAATGTACCCGGAAGGGTCCCACTCTTTCTGCCTGGACAGCTCCTCTCCTATGGAGGTGGTGACTGAAGCAGACAATGGGTCCCTCCACACAGACCAGGGACAAGAGGAACATGAACTGGTTAGTGGGTTGCCTCCGGATCTCTTCATGGAAACCTCAGTGAATAGTCTTCTCATTGGTTCTGCTGGTGTGATGCTCCAAAGCTCTAGAGTAGAGGTCCCGCCTCCCCTCTCTCCACTCCTGCCACCCATGACAAGTAATGGACATATCCCCAGGACTTTTTCGGGGTTCAGCTCTTCAGACAGCCAGGTAGCTGAGAGGGTAAGACACCACCTCAACTTTGACCCAAATTCAGCTCCTGGGGTCAGTCGGGTGTATGACTCAGTCCAGAGCAGCGGACCAATGGTCGTAACCAGTCTGACGGAGGAGCTGAAGAAGCTGGCGAGGCAGGGCTGGTACTGGGGCCCCATCACACGCTGGGAGGCAGAGGAAAAGCTGGTCAACTTGGCTGATGGCTCATTCCTGGTCCGAGACAGCTCAGACGACAGGTACCTGCTCAGCCTGAGTTTCAGGTCACAGGGCAAAACCCTCCACACCCGCATCGAACACTCCAATGGACGCTTCAGCTTCTACGAGCAGCCCGATGTGGAGGGACACACGTCCATTGTTGACTTAATTGAACATTCTATTAAAGACTCGGAGAACGGAGCATTTTGCTATTCCAGGTCTCGCTTACCAGGGTCTGCAACCTACCCTGTCAGACTAACCAACCCAGTATCTCGGTTTATGCAAGTGCGCTCCCTGCAGTACCTTTGTCGCTTTGTCATTAGACAATACACAAGAATAGACCTGATCCAGAAACTGCCCTTACCTAACAAAATGAAAGATTATCTGCAGGAGAAGCACTACTGAGGACACAGACAGGACAGTGGTAGCAATTTGCACTTTTGTGTTCAGTTGAGAGATTTAAACAAGGTTTACAGACAACCACGGTTTTGAGATGATTAGTTCTGGTGGCTCTTGATTTGTGTCCAGGTGACTCTGTTGCTGTTTAGTCCTCCATTCCACCGTTTTTTCGCTGGTTTTAGGAGCCTCTACTTCCAGAAACACAGGCCAGCACATAATCTATCGCAAAAATATAGCAGAGGTTTACAGTCAAGTTATCTTAGTTCCATACATTAAGTGCAGACATTAGGCATGCTTTGTGATGTGTTGTTAAGTGTAACATCCAGCTGTGCAAGTAGAACCAAATTTTCATAAATTTGCTGTCTGCATTACAGTTGGGCCAGTAAGAAAAATAAAATTCTACTCCAATTCATTGAATTTTTATCCACTAAATTGTACTTTTCAGACATGATTTCTAGGATGGAGATTTTTTTTTTTTTTTAAATCAAATTTTAAGCTCTCAGCCGACTGACCAACTTTGATCATCTTTTGCATCTTATTATTTCTTAGATTGTGTGATGGTAATATGTCAGCATGACCAGACTGCAAATTAGAACACAGAATTTGCAATGCTAGGCGTCTTTGTATTTTTTAAACAACCTAAAGCAAACCTCATTTTTGCTCAAAATTGCTTTCACTGCGTTAACCAGATTTTTTTACTAATTTACAAATGTAACTACTTTTCTAGTGGATGCAGTTTCTTCGTAAAGTATAATACGACTCTGTCATGGCATATGACACCTGACGTACTACAATTACATTTCTGGCCCAGTATGGTTAGATTGGTGTGTGCTTTGTCATGTTTGTTACTTTCAGCTGTTTTGGTGTATGATCAAGCAAGTTTTAACGCTAACCACAGTGCCATAGAAGTAAAACCTCAATGTGTAAAGTCCCTTTCAGAGTCACACAGGTTTACCAGGTCCACAACATGAACATTTTGTTGCAAAAGATGTCCAAAGATTGCCGGTCTGTCAGAGGCTTTTAACAGTTGGTTAGAGAAGTAGCTTTAAATTGTATGGCTGCATGTAGCCAGTATATTGTAATGTGCAAGCCTAAAGGTACTGATGATGCTGGATTTTTCATGTTGTGCTGTTTGTAGAAACAGCATCAAGTCGATGTATAGATCTTTTCAAAAATATGTTAACATTAGAAGTTAAATCTTTCTGCATTAGGAATGTTACAAAAACTGCACCGCAGCTCAGGCCTAACAACTTTGTCACTGTCAGTAATGCTTGTATCTGCATGTCGTAAAGGCTTTAAGACTGTCAGTTAAGGGCACTGTAGAGTTACTCTAAATGAGTGAAGATGTCACAGCAAAAGGGTGTAAGATTTTGGCTGTGTTGCTTAAGTGCAACTCTGAGTAAAAGGCTGTTTAATGCACAATTGCGTTTACCTTAGGCAGTTCAGATGTAAAGAAAATTGCCCTCAATTACCCTACAACTGAAAACCGATCTCAAGTCAATTGACCTGCATCTGTATGTAAGGATGGCTGTTTCTTAGTCTCTCAATGCCAGAACTGAGCTGGACCCAGATCAAAGGAATCCAAAAAAATGGTGTGAGCTTAGGTCAATGGATTTGGCAAAGCCAGGGTGAAGTCCTCGTCACCATCTTAGAGTGAAGCCAGGGTTTCAGCAAATGACAAAAGTTCCATCACAGCTGCATGGCATCATTAGTGTCATATGAATTCCAAGGTCATTTAAAAAAAAAAAGAAAAGAAAAAAAAAAAAGCATCCAATTTTTGTCATTGCTTATTCACATCGTCCCCAGTCCCCACAGAGCTGCACTACCCCACAGATTGTCTCGCTACTGGGCTGTTTGTGCCAGAGTAAAGGGAAGAGCACACAGTATGCTACGCAAGTGCTTTATATGGATACTTTGACAGGGAATTGTTTTTTCACGTTATGAATGAGCATCTTTTTTGACATCAGTGTCCTTAAAAGTATTTGGAAAATGGTCTCTCAGACAACTTTGGTAGGTTGTTAGCGCATAGTTCTAGTTTTAGTTAGCTAGAAATGTTGGTGTCTGAGGAAGTTACCATGAATCTAGCACAGCAGAAATTAGATAGGAACTTTGAATGGTGTTGCATGTTTAAAGACTTAGCATTTTAAAGCTTTGAGTTGTATAGGAATGAAGGATCTAGGATGTGTGTTTGGCTGTATAGAAGGATGTTTTTTTTTTTTTTTTTCTGTCACAAACATTGGCTGGACATTCTCTGTACAAGAAATGTATTTTTTCTTTTTTGGAATCCTTTAGTGAATTTTTTGTGACATTTGCCATCTGGGGGATGGGGCTGTACAAAAGGAATGTACGCTTGTTTGAGGTATCCATTTTATCTGCCTGCAAACCAGTTTCAGAAAGCATGAGAATCATAAAAACTACATTGACACATTTTTTTGCACTTGAATATTCTCCATTGACATGCTTGGATCCTCTCCTGCCTAGAGTTGTCCTTCAGATGGCATTTAAAAAAGAAGAAAGAAGAATTAAAGTCACACATTTGTCCTTATGTGTTCATATAAATGTTTAGATTAAATGGAGATTGTTTTGTCTTTGTCATATCTGTGGGATATAAAGGGTAAGGCACCAGCATCATATCTAAGCCTCTGCTAATGCTCACGGGCTGTCAAGGAATGGGATCATAGCAAGAATGTGGATGTAAATTTCATTTGTCTTCTTTTGGGTGCGTGTGTATGTGTTTCATTTGAAATGTGAAAGTAAAATGTTAGTCTTTTTTTTTAATACAATGTTGTTTTAATTGTATTTCTGTGTTTTAATTTGCAAATGACAAGCAGGAACCAGTTTCATATGGTGTTGCTGCTGTGATTTTTCAAAAATACTTATTTTGTTTATTATTAAGCATTATTGCCTTCAGTGTTTGATTCCAGAGGTTGATGCTTGTTAATAACAGCTGTTTAGCACTTAACAAGCTCCAACGTTTTTTTTTTTTTTTTTTTGGTTTGTTTTTTTGTCCGCGAAGGTGATTGTTTACAACGTTATGTTTGGAAATTCCCCTCCCTTCCCTTTTTTTCTTTTTTTTTTTCTAACCCTCTCTCACATGAACATCTTGGTATGTTGGTACAATTTGAAAACTCTTTTTATTTCATTTTAATGTGTTGGACACATTTGTGCTGCTTATGGATATGATTGCCTTTCTTGTATTTAACAATGGGGAAATAGAATGTCACCAGTGTAGGTGTGTGTACACATGACAACTCTGGTTATCATCCTGGGAGAGCAAAGCAGATTTGCAATTTGTTAACAACTGTAGTCAGTTAAAAGGAGCATTAGTAGCGATTAGAAAAACCCTCTGTAGAATTACCAGTTCACTCCAGTTTACATTGGTTGTCAACTGTCAACTTTCCAAAGTAGATGGTCTTTTTGTATTTTTCTTTTGGAAAAAAAATCAACAGTGATTTATTGCACAGTTTGGATACCGTTCAAGAGTTTTTTGTATCTGCCAATTATAAATTATAAATAAAAAAAACTATATTCTAAAAAAAAAAAAAAATAGTTCTGTCTTTGTACACTCTTCTGTCACTCACATTAAACTTATTGCTGTACACAGAGTTCAGATGACGCCGTAGTTTTGAGCAAGTGATGCACTTGACAAGAGCCTGGTCGTGCTTGTAGTTGTGTTAATGGATCAAATCATAGAGTCTTAAGGAGATTCTTTCCACAGTGGGTACAAATTGGCAGCTAATCCCACAGCTCTGGTTGCCTAAATTACAGAGACAGACTGGGAGGTCTTACAAATACAACTGAGTGGAGCAAAGACTCTGGGGAAAGATTAGCAGCGATGCTACCGTCCTCCCTTTAACTTCACTTTAAGTCGACTCTGGAGAAACAGTGAGAGAGTTCTTGTATTGTAGGAGAGGAGGAGAAGGTGGGGGGTGGGTGGGTGGTAATGGTGTCAGGTTTAGACTTGGATCTCCTGAAACATGGTCGGCATGATGATGAGGAGGTAGGCTTTGTTAACTGCTGTGTCTGACAGGCCTCTCCAGGCATCTGAGGTGAAGATACACAACTGTTTACTCTCTCTGCCCGGTTCAGGATGATTTATTCATAGCGCACGCCGGTGGTCGCGTGTCATACGGAGATGCCTCCATCATAAAAGGACTCATCTTTGCCTTCCACTGTTATTTTTTTTTAATTTGCAGCTTTTCAAACTGTTTATATTCAGAATTTAACAGGAGAGATGCTACTTTGCTGAGAGAGTGCAACTTGTCACGATGTGACGCGGCATCTCGGCGGTTTCGGGTTTGTCTGCAAAACGTCGTGATATTGGACCCGCTCGCTCTGCCACCTCACACCCAGGATGTTGCCTACTTATTCACAGTGCTTCACTGCGCCGTTGTTTTTTTGAAGGGGAGCCGTCGCTTGACAAAATATTGTATCGGTTGCTGTTTCAGGAAAACATCGAAATGAGTAATAAATAATAAATAATAATAAATACGAGCATAATAAATAAATAAAACAAATTTTTGACACATCAGTGGAATTTCTGGCACGTGAAACTTCATTTGTTTGTCGTTTGATCCATAGAAAAACCAAATTGTAAAAGCAAGCTGCGGGTTTCATGAAGGTGCTGCGCCGAGATACAGTCCACAACCCTTCTGAAAACCACAACATGTGTACTGGTTTCTATATGAATTCAACTAATGAGATAAAACATGCTAATTAGACAGTTATAGAGGTGCTGGTGTGTGGATTTTGTTTTCTTTAGTCAGAGCTGTACTAGCGATTTCTTTGTGCTAAGCTAAGCTAACCAGCTGCTGGCCTTGTTTATGGCAGGCCAAACAATTCAAAAGCCTCACCAGGATAGACACCGATTACTGTATCCAGCTGTCCTCTGTTCGGATCTTGGTTCGACGTCTGACCAGACGGCGCTGTTGGAGTTGGGTCGGGCGCCACGTCCAGCTGGATAGGTGCGACTTGTCTGGGTATTAGCTTTTCAATCATGTGGTCTCCCAAGCTTATTTACAGCAGACATAGCAACTATTACCATTTCTTTAGAGATGTCCAATTGTCTAAACCAAAAACAATAGGTCTTTGGAGCTAGAGCTGTGAGAGCGGTGAGAGTGAAACAAAACTAACAACAAAAGATAAACAATGTGCCGCTCCTCACTATAGAGCTCTGTAAAGCCCAGGGGAGCTGCAGATTTGGGCGATTATTCTCTGCACTATACGATAGACCCCTCTCACATTGTCACGCTGTCATTTGATAGATTGTTAATATACGAATTTAGATTATAGCTGCTTTAAGACCTTGTTACAGGAGATAATCCGGCCTGCTGTCCTCATATTAAAAATAGTCAATTTGGGAGTGTGAGCAGATTCTTTTCCTGCCTTTTTTTTTCGATTTTGCGGCGGTGGACTGCATCTCTTTTCAATTTGCACCATTGCGCCGCGCCTGAGAATTTGAAGTCCAAAGCATGAACAGCCGAAGACAGCCGACGCACAATCCTTGCAGTGCGTGTCGACACAAAAGCGCTCATTTGGGAGCAAATTTCCTCTCAGTGTGGTTCTTAGTTTGAAACTGTTTACTCTGGGGAATCCATCCATCACATGTCTGCTGTCTCAGATTGATGATCCATTCCTACCATCTGGTGCACTGCGTGGTGCACCCATTTTTCACCCACAAACAGGGATGATGTTGACAGCTTGAATTAGCCAGCAAACATATATATCGCTTTAAATTGTCATGCCAGGAAAACATCGGTGGGTCTAGCTGGTAATGATAAAGCTGAGGTTACCTGCTGGCAGCAGATGTCTTTCAGCCCAGAGTGAAAGGTTCAGCTCTATTAATGCTTGTGATCTCATGCCAACAGTGCCACACACCACCGAGACCCTCATCTTCTCCATCTATCATGCATTAGATGCCTCTGAACCCCAATTAGCCCTGTTAGAGTAGGGACTGCCTTCATCATTACCAGGTCTCCACTGAAACAACAGCTCTTCCTGGTATTTGTTGTGATCATTCCTCACAGTTTCTCATGTATTTGGGGAGAGTATGTTTGTTGAAGTTCAGCTTGGTAGCTTCCACTGTGTGTGTGTGTCTGTGTGTGTCTCATACTGTTGTGGAGCATGTCTGTACATCAAAACGCCTTTCATCACAGTCCCCTTCCAAAAGTGATATCTCTACCCACACCAAGGAAAGATAGGATTTAACAAACAAAGTGCATCTTACTGTGAGCACAGCTTCAGTTACTCTTTCGGAGAAGAGCAAGTACTCCAAGATTGTTGAGAAAGTGAGCGTGGTTAATGACCAGAAAATGGCCGAACCAGATGGCCCCAGCTCCAGGGTGTCAGCAAAGAAGAAGCCGGCCAGTTTGATATTTGATTGATAATTTTTCAAGGAAATTGTTCCTTTTGTGAGGGCCACTCATGCTTTACATTTTATATGATTAATACGTGATTTTGTGTCAACTATAATTATGTTCTTTGTGATATTATTTGACAGCAGGAAATGTAAATTAGCTACCTGAGCTAAAGAAAGAAAGACGTCTTTATAATTACAAATGGCGTAGGCACAAAGGCTTGGGATTTTAATGATATGCAGGAAGTATGTGCGTTTATGTGTGTGTGTGCATAGCTTCCAGCGCAGACTGAAGGCCAAGGGGAGTCGTAAGACGGTCATAATTATGTCATTAAAAAGAGTGACATCTGGAACTCGGGGGCCATCGAGTAACACGGATTACCCACCTCCTTCCCTCCTTTGCCCCCTGTGACAGTGACAATCCACTCTCATCCCCCAACAATCTGCCCATCCCTCACACGGGGGCAAGGTGTGTGTGTGTGTGTGTGTGGGGATGTGGCGTGGTGGTGGTAAGAAGGGGGAGGGTGGGGGGTGAACAGGTGGCGGCCATCAGGAAATGGATGGGGAATGTTTTGAATGGGAAACTCGCCTCCATTCCTCACGGAGTACCTGGGTGTCTGCCCTTCACCAGTGGTCCAAGAGGCACAGCGAGGACGGGAGAGATGAAATGAGAACAGGTGGTGGTGTGTCGTTTAGCGAGGAATGGAGTTCCCCTGTAGCTCTGCGAAAGCACAGCCAATAGAGCAATACGGACTACACCCTTCACGACAGGATCCCTAACCCTACTGCTCACAGGTCTCTGCGGGTCTCGCACTGTATCCAAAACAAGAGAGCTCGGCAGAAAGAGCTCAGCACGTCACACTTTACAATGCCGGTTTAAATCACTGTGGCGGTGTTGTGAATGGAAGATTTACCTAAGACAAAAAAAAAAAAAGTGCGCTGCCAGAGGAAAATGAACAATGTGCAGTTAATGACATACCTGACTCCAATCTGTTTTTGGTCAAGGGCCAAGTTGCCATCATTTTGTACTTTGATTAAATTGCAGTCACACTCCCCGCTCTTTGAACCACCACTGTCCCACAAGTGCTCCCTCAACTGAGATGTAGAAGGCCAATTAACACCCCCCCCCCACCCCCTTTCCCGATTGTGCGTTACCCAACGTGGCCCCAACCTCCTCTGCTGTCACATCCTGCTAATATTCTCCACCCATCTTCTCCCCTCACAAGCCCCTAATGTGACGGAAGCTGCAGGAGCTCGTTGCTTCCTGAACCTCTGGTGCGCTGATGAGCTCAGTGTGTCGGTCTGCCACACCTCTGGTTACGCGGGCACCGTAACCACCGTGACTTTCAAACCGGGCCTCAGCCTCATCGAAATGCATCCCAATTGTCATATACGACATATGCCGCCATCCGTCCTTGATTTGAAAAACATTCGCCGGGCAATTAAGCAAGAGTTGGAATTTGTCTGCTTAGATATAATATTATCTCCATTTTCATTGATATCAGTCATTTTTTACCCCCATGTGACAGTGAGACTCAGATTTATTCTGCTTAGTCACAGCTCCGAGGCAGCTGCATTCGACCTAATCACTATGCTAATTGTGCAGCTTTACATTATTGGCTGATATTCATCAAAGTACCAAAAGAACAATTAAATTCTTAAGAGCTGAGCAACTTTTAGGAACTCAGAACTAAAGAACTAAAATCACCAGTCTGTTTTGGTGCCTAAACACTTTATTTTGGTTTTCTATTCATTATAACAATCTTAATTTATTTTATGCTTATGTGTATCGTGCGAAAGTATATATATATATATATTTTTTTTTTTTTTTTTTTTTTTTTAATTTTTTGGGCTTTTTGTGCCTTTAATGGACAGGACAGTAGAGAGACAGGAAATGGGGAGGCAGAGAGAGGGGAAGTTCGAAGCGGGGGGCCAGCTGCAGCGAGGACTGTGGCCGCTATATATGGGTAACCCACTGCGCTACGTGACGCCCCTGAGAGTATATATTTAACCTTTATCGATTGATGCCCTCCTGTCCTGCTTCCCATTTACACATCCTCAAGACACAAAGACCTCTCCTGACACCTTGCCAACACTGAAGGTTTGAAAATTTGGCAAATCTGTTTTTTACATTATCTTTAAAAGCCTCATCTCTGAATAAGTGAGAAAGTGATTTGCTGGAGCAGCCGGGGGTTCCCTGCTCAGTTGAAAGTTGAAAGATCTTTGCTTTTTTTTTTCTTTAACCATTTAAAAAAAAAATGCCTTAGATACTTGTAATTTAATCTTCGACTGAAGGACTCATTTATTATATGCATGCACAGGAAGCTTTACATCAATACAAGCTTCAAAGAACACTTGTGTGAACCAGAAACCTTGATCATAAAATTGCGTTCTCAGTATTAATAAGAGGCAAGGTACTTTCTTCTAATTCCGGTTAGACACGCAAGTCGATGATTAAATAAATTACTTCAATCATATAGATATTTGATAAGCATGATACATGTTCTAACAGTTTTCTTTGCGTTGTTGAGATATAAGGTAGGAAGCTGGTTAACTCGCAGTTTCCCACGGGACGATTGTGGTCTACTTTTATAAGGCTAGTAAAAACTAGCATGACTATATGTCAATGTTTTAACTTTTTGTTCTGAATTATATTTAAAAAAAAAAAAAAAAAAGAAAAGAAATCTGATTATCTGATTGTCTAGAGTAAATAGGAAACAGCATTGGTCATCACAAACTAAAAATTTCATTCTCCTCCGTTGTATCAGGATGGCGGAAATCTCAATCAAAGCCTCTGGAAATAAAACCAAAACTATCATCATGACTGGACTTCATCAAGAATAAGTGAGAAAAGTATGTTTTTTATTTTTATTTTTATTTTTTTTTATTATTTACTTGCACCAACCCTTTAAAATATAGTGTTTATCCTCTGTCTACAGAGCTTCTCCCCTCTGATGGGGAGAGATCAGAGGAGCGGTCTCTCTCTCCCACATTGATGTAAATCCGAACCAGCACACATGGGTAGCTGCCTTGAAAGTGGGCCTGGGGGGCAAGTCTTTTAAAATTAGATACAAACTGAAGGAACTGTGAGGCGTATCGGCCAGTGTGTACCACTTGTGGATATGCAGCGTGAGTGTAGCTCCTCACCAGCTGATTTCCTGTTGTATCCATCTCGTGTCTTGCATTCAAATGCGTGTGTGATTTCGCGTAGTAGGGTCGTACGGGCAAAAGACCTATATGGTTCGTTTTAAGTTGGAGGGCTCAGGAGTGGCTCAGGTCATTTGAGTTGGGTTAAGTCGATGTCTGCACTGGTTACATCAGCTAATCTTACTGACGTTGTCTCCAGCCAACCATTTATTGAGTCCGTCTGTCTGTCAACTCGTCCCTTGTTCTCCGGACTCCCTGCAGCTATGTAGGCGCTGTTGGAAATCCTTCAATCCCATTAGGCTCTGTAAGTATGTCTTTGCTCAATGTCTGTCCAGAACAAGTCAAACAGAGAATTCTCGTCCTGAATCTGTCCTCTTCTCTTCTTACAAAAAACAAACAGCAGCCTGAGAGAAGGGCAAGTCCTTTAAATATACCTTCACATATAAAGGTGCTTAATGGAACATGACATACTAAATGAAATGCTCATTCATAATTCAGGATTAGGTTTTTAATGGGTGACTCCCAGTCCTGTAATACAGTGCTCCCTCAATTGTTTCCATTTTGTAAATAATGTAATGCAGTCTTGATGAGTAAAAGTGGCCATGGGCCATGCAATAGTAATGAAGACTGGGAGCGGGCTCAAGCAGATCTGAAATAATTCTGTTTGAGGAGGACGGTTAAATATCCGCAGCTGTCATTAGACAGATCTACGGGGATGTGCTCGGATAAAGGAATGTGTTCCTTTATTTATTCATCTCACAAACTGTCAAGTGCTCTAAAGACTTGGTGGTTTGTTTAACGTCATTGTGCAAATGAAGAGATAATGCTTTGAGTGAGATTTGATATGAAACATCATTGGCTAATGGCAGAGACCGGAGATCTTTATTTAAGTTTATGTACATAACTGTACAAAATGGGAAAATTGAATGAATGTTTTTTTTTTCACTGACAGTCATGACTCAGCATCTTAAAAACCTCGTCATTCGGCTAAAACAGAAAAATTCAAGAGATAGTTTACTTCCATGGCCCACCAGCAAATAGTTGAACTCCTCTACAGAACATTTAATGTTGTTATCCTTAGAAGCCCTTCATCATTCTTTGCTCAGGTCTCAAAGGTCAAAACAGCCTCTTGAATCTAACTCAAAACCACTAAATGTTGTACTGATTGAGCATGATGAGGAAAATGAGTGTTCCTGAAAAGGGCGCCTCGGTGTTTCCTGTTTGAGTGAGAGGCTTAAGAGACATGAAGTGGTCTTTGCCGCACATGATGTAATTTCTAGGTAGAGAAGGAAAAAAAATATACACAAACACGCACACACACACACAAAAAAAAGCACCGTCATCAACCGATTTTTGGATGTGTTCTGCCGTACATCCCTGAATGAAGTGAACAATTACATTCATGCAGCTGTTATGCAACTTAACTCCATGAAAGACATCAAAAAACATTTTTCAGTTTAGTGTGTCAGTTTGACTAAGTAGCTTTAGCCCATGCATGTCCGCTCCTCCTACTGAAGTGTGCCATTCAATTTTAAGCATAAAAAAAAATCCTTCCAAATCCCCTGGAGAAAAACAGCAGCTTAAGTAAGGTTAATGTTCAGTATCCTTGCTTCCTCCACTCTGTGTAAGATTATACTGGGGCGTGTGAATCATCTCTATCATACATGCTGTGAGCCATAAGGACGTGAGTAGAAGGGACATCATATGTGACCTATAATGTTTTCATGGAGCTTTTATTCTGACAGGTACAATTAGTTACACATCAAAAGAATCTGTATTTGCTTAAGGAATCATAGTCAAATGATTCATATAAATAAATAGTTTTAAAAGGCTTAGCAAATGTGCAACTTTTGTGTTTTTGAAAACAAACTTATACAAAATGTATCCTAGTAAAACAGCATTGCTCTTTTACTGTAATTCATCAAGCACACAAACATAACATCTGTCTGTCATGATTCTTGTATTATCCCACATGACCCATAGATGTCCTTGTTCAGCAAGTGATTTTGTTTGGATCCTGTTATAAAAGTGAGGTACCTCTGTTTGAGAGAATAAAATGAATACATTACATGCATTTCCTTTAGTAAGACGCTATACTGATATAATATCACATGCTTGTCTGGAATGAAGGTGGCTATCAGCGTTTGATTATGTCTTCCTCTCCATTTATGCCTCTTTTTCCTTCTGCTAAACGAAAAGTGAATTTAGATTAATATAATTTAACGAGCCTTTGCTCAGATTTCACAGTTACCGTTTACAGCTTCTCCTCTGTGTTATATGTTTTTTTTTTTTTTGCAGTTCTAAATAAGGATGTGTTTGCAGAGGGAAGCCTTTTGGAAGCTTCAGTGCAGACTCATCTCCTCTGTAGCCTCTACAGAGGTTTCTGTGGTTCACCATCTGAGACACAAGTTGATCCAAGAAAGCGCAGGCAACGTCTCACTCTGATTCACACATTATAAAAAAAAAAAAAAAAGAAGAAGAAAAAAAGGAAAAGAAAAGTGTAATCATAATCCCTGGTTTCTGTGTTTTAGATGAAACAACCCAGACTGCCTGTAACGGATTTAACTTTCAGATTTGATTAGTGATCATGATTATTCATTATTTTCGCTGCAGCTCAGCAGACCGCTGTCAAGATCTGTTTTAATATTACCTTCTCAACAGTTTCAACCTTTAGTGCAAGTATTATTGTGCATGATCAAAAAAAAATTTAAATCACCAAATGTTCTTGGATTGTTTTAAAAGCCCCTGAAACTGTTTTGAACTGTACACAACTCATTATAAAAAAAAAAAGGCTACAACACACCATTTGAGAAAATGGAGATTTTAATTCCCTATTTGGAGCAATATCCCAACCTGTGGCACCAAATTCTTGTCCTTGCATCTGGTTTTGTTTATTTCAGAAATCGAGAATTCACTTTCCACTCTCAAAAATAAACATTTCATATTTATATAAATATAAATCCTCTGTCAGGACTGAATTGTCTATAAATCCACATTTAGAGGAGTAAATATGCACTATGTAAGGCTTTTGGATCTATGAATCACAAAGGTAAAGACTATCAGCTCCGGTGCTGCAGTGCCTAGATCTTAACGAGTGAGGAGACAAGAGGAATGTGGAGCAGACGTGGGTGGTATTTAAAACTACATATAAATAAATAAAAGGTGAAAAAAAAAAAAAATCCTACCTACATCACTGAGCTGATAGCTATCTCCTGCGAGATGAATCCAAATAGAGCAAATGGAGGACAAGCTGCTTAATTTTCTTGGTTTAGCCTTGAGTCTTTATGTGCTTCTATCGGCACTATTCCACACGTTTACATGTTTTTACCCAGTCGAATTACCACTGCACTTGGACCTTCGGCTCATACAGGAGCATGTTTATTTACAGTGTGTCTCATTTATGCAAAGAAGAGTGGTTTTCATCGCTTTCGAGGATACTATGAATGCCTCCAATAGAAGCAACGCTTTTTCATCTCATTCAAATTGAGCTTTTCAAAAATACGAACTGACCCCAGAAAGTATGGATTTGCAAAGCTGCTATTGCCCGCCACTCCTTTAGGAGACTCCTCCAAGAACATGAAAGAGTCTTTTCATTGTTAATTTTGCAGCAGGTTTACTGTGTTTCCTCAGACGTGGATAACATACCCTCATACTCACCTGTATGCTTTAAGTGAATGTGCAGCGGTCGCAGATCCTGGTGAAAGAATGTCATCCTCCCCCGTCACTGATTTAAGAGAACAGGTTTTGTATGAACAAGTGTGAAATTGACTGTATTGGTGAATAAGGTAGGGTTGGGGAAAAAAATGGCAGGTTAATGGATAAATTGAGTAAGATGTGGGGAAAATATAGATATAAAAATAGCAGGAGAAAAAGGTTAGAAGCATAAGTTCAAGAGATAATGTTTCTTTATTACCTTTTTTTTATTTATCCACCCCCCCCC
>NW_019525123.1:1936505-1951040 GCF_002814215.2 Seriola lalandi dorsalis
CCCGCCTTATACAGAGCCATGATGGACAGCGAGGAGCAGCGAAGGCCAGCTCGGACATTGCATCTTGTCCAGCCATGGGTTCTTAGATCTCCTTTCATCCACCATCACTCTCCACCCCTCCCTCCAGTCTCAAAAAAAAACTGAGAAGGATGTAACAAAGCAGCTAAAATCAGTCTGTGAAAGGTGTTGGTAGAGATGAAACCACAGAAAATCATCATCTGACTTTGCGTTCCCTCAGCTCTGTGGAGCGTTTTTTAGCCTCTTTTAGCCTGTAACTTTATTATTTAGCTTCACTCTCACTGCTTTCATAGTGTGTTTTTATTTTTTTAGCCACAACAAGCACCTGTTTTCAGCAAAAAAATAAATAAAAAATAAAAGCTGTAAAACCCCACTACACGCTATCTGCCCAGCACCAAATGGCAGAAAGACAAATTTAGCTACTAGCTAGTGAATACTTAGAATTTATCTGAAGAGCCAGACATTTCCCTCTGGAGTTAGTGAAGATCAAAACCAGTGCTAAGACAGAGTGAGTGCTGGACTTTTTGATCTATCTGTGGACAGAAACACAACTCCAAATGAATGTTGCTCCATGTGTGCAAGGTGATTAAATAGAACAACTGTCCGTTAACAAGTTCCCCATATGGACTTAAAAAGGCGATAACATGTAGCCCACATATTGTACGGCTTCATTCTGCATGCTCTTAAGCGGCCAAACATACATCGTTATCGTGATTGTGTGTAAGTATTGCCAAATGCAGCAAGAGAAAAAAGAAAGGAAAAGCTGCAGAGTGATGCAGCATCAAGAACATGTGCTAAATTAAGGTCCACACTCTGAGTTTGATGAAATTACGCATATGTCAGTACAATGGAGAGACAGAAATTAAGGTCAAATGTAATCAGCGTGGTTATTTATTGACGTAAGATGAATCATTTCATCTTCATCAGTTAACACCAATTAGACTGTTCAGAAATTTTATTTACTAACTAAAATGTGTATCTGTTTTGTATTTTTTCTTTCTACTCTTTTTTTCTTTTCGTCTGTGTGGGGGAGCCTCCATAGAAATATGAAACTTTGTCTCTGAGCTCCAGAAGAAAGGCGGTGTGTAAAATATTGATCACAACACCATTGTTCATTCCTGACTGGTCAAACCGACATCCTTGGTCTCCTCTGTATCTCCTACAGGGAACATGTCTTTTTTTTGGGTTTGTCCACTTCCTCGCAGCAGGGCAGAATGCAGGGTCAGCAACACAGCCCTGCCCCCCCCCCCGTGGAGCTGGCAGAGATTCAAAGACTTGCTCAAGGACACTTCAGCAGGACCACACCGGAGCATGAACCTTGGTTCTCGATTACCACCCTAAGGGACGGACTCTGTTCAGTATGGAACCTTGTAGAGGTGCTGCAGGCACCAAAAGGTGTTACAAGTGGTTCGCTCGCTGCAGTGGAGAACACTTTTATTAGAAACATTTGTACTTGCATGAATTTCACTATGATTTGAAAAAAAGAAAAAGCTTCTAGCTCCAAAATCAGTTTCTAACTTGGTTTTTGTGAGGTTAAAACTGTGAAGCCAATTAGCGCTCAGAACGCACACAGTGTTGCCCCACTGCTCCGTGGCTGAGACTAAGGCGAAATGATGCCTGTTAGATGGTTTGAAACCAAAAGTATGATTTAAATACTGTGAATGACACTGTGTCTGACACCAACTAAGTTAAAAGTCATTTTTATTAATGTGTTTAAAGTTTGTGAAAAGTTTCCATTAGCTGCCATGCAAGGCAGCTAATGTAAATTGCAGAGCTCATGCTAATGTTTGTTAGTAAGAATTATTGTTTTTATGAGTAATTCAATGATATTCTGACTATGTAAGAGGAAATCTGGGAGCAGACAGGAGACAGTAAAGCTTGCAAACACAAAAACTGTAGCACAAGAAGAGAAAGAATCAGCAGACATTAGCGGAGAAATATTTTTTGAATATCTTGCTCTTATTCTGAATCATATTCCTAGTAGAACTTGACAAATTGCATTGTCAGTTTAAATCTGTTCAGTGAAAACCATTTGACCAAACATTTCATTTCCTAAATGAAATACTGTTGGTTGTTTGTGCTGAAATATTTCTTAGCAAAACCTACTTCTGTAAGTTTTGTAAACTTTTGTGAATTATAACAAAGTAAGACTAAACTGTAGACAGTGCTTTTTGTCATTTCTCAGCAGTTCTCACTATTAGAAGGTTCTATTTTCAAAAACACCTGTTATAAAAAAGAAAACACGTTTAAGGTGCCTGTTGATTATGAAGAAAAAAAAACTAAATGGCAGCATTTTCTATGTAGGATATGATATCTCACAACCAATCAGATTGCAGATGGAACCTTATAATTCCACGGTTAAGATATAAAAACGCTACAGAAACTGAAATATTTGGTGAGGGCACAATCTTAATAAACCAGAATTTTTGGTACCTAAGGATTCCAGTTTGGCCGAAGTCCTGGTGACATGGTATGAATTTACAATTTGAATGGATTTTTCATAGTACATTCATTTTTAAACAGGGGCTTAAGGAGAATCCTGGCGAGCCGACTGTGTCTTTGTGCCAGTATAAGTTTCCTGGCAGGAGTGATATGCACAGAGCTGTGCTCTTATTTGTTCAGGTGTGGTGATAGACATCTAGTGAGAGCAGAGCAGAAGAGGAAAATAATAAGCCAGATTCATCCAACTGACACTGGGCTCCTTGGGGACAGGACATAGTAACCTAATTATAAGAGATGTAGCATGTCATGTTGTTGTTACATGTAGGTTTATTGTATCATGATTCAGCCATCACAGCGCTCATTATTATCTGGCTTTACAAAGACACAGCTATTCCAAGTAAGAAAATATGTGTTTTGACATTTTTATAATGGACATTTATTGTTAGTGTTTGTTTACTTTTGATTTTATTGTATAAATACATGCTTTCTACCCATTCAGTTATGCTTTCCATTTCAAGAAAAGGTAGTAAAAATAAGTTAGATATTGCAGTTGCTTCCAAAAAAAAAAACCCATCATGGCGGATGATAAGAAAGCACCTCAAACAAACGCCTCACCTCAAACAAAAGCAACTACTTTCCACCTTTCTCTTCCTTCCTGTTACTCATCTTTGTCACTAACAAACCCGCTAATCCTTTGACCTGTGCGGAGCTACGTCAGTCGCTGTGCCGCAGGAATCCAAGGTATTCTCCACGGTACCAGCTGGTGCACCACTTGTGCCTGTTTGATCCTTTGGCAGACTCCCCATCCTGTTTAAAGTGTATTTTTAGGATATTAGAAAAATATAGAAAGTGATGTTGCCCACAGTAATGTTGGATAGATGTGTCATCTTGCTTCTGCTAGTTGTCATGTCACTTCTCATTAGTTTCTCGGCGAATGTTCGCAGAGTCAAACACGTGCTTTGGGGTCAAGGAAAGGATTTGCTTGGGCAAGCTGTGTTGTTTATTTGCGTGTGGCCTGTTCCCGGTTACACCTTAGTGGGTGGCCGATATTAAGAAGCTGCAAGCTGCGGTAGTTTGTCGCCTTAATATGCAGGAATTTACTTTCACTTGACTTGATACCATGTTACTATGCCAAGATTTTCATTGCAGTTTATGTATTTGTGTTTAGAATACTTTTAAAGGAGTAGTTCAACATTTTGGGAAACCCACATGTTTGCTTTCTTGCTCAGAGTTGGATTAGAAGATTAATGCCTCTCTCATATATGTCTGTTAAATAGCTTACCTTGGCTTTGTAAAAAAATCATTTTAATTTTTGCACAAACAATATATCACATGTTAATTAGGTAGCATTGGAGGTGCTGGTAGGCGGCTTGTGGGCTGTAGCTTTTATGTTCTTTTTAAGCTCCAGATGAGAGATATTTTTCATATTTCCAACAGATTCGGTTATAAATAGCATTTTATTGAACCTGTTTGATGGCATACGCAGCATTAATGTCAGACTGATGTGCACTTATGTGAAACTTTGAACTTCGATACACTTTTTTTTTTGTTTTTGATATAATCCAGGGAGCACGCGAATAGAAATTAAATCGTCACAGTGCAGAACAGTTGCGGAGTAGAGGAACCCAGCTGACTGACAAACACCAGCTTGTCCCATTCAAATGAAGGGGTGCGTCAGCTGAAAGCGCTGCGAACCTTGCCTGGGTGGAAGGATTTTAACTATTGTCAAGTGAGGTGACTCATTCAAGACCAACCGCAGCTGTCGCGCATCAAATGGAGCCGGAATGAGTTGAATAGAGTTGAAGTTATCAAAATGTGTGGAACTTTTTTTCCCCCTCGTTATTCAACAATAGCAGCTATCATGTCATATAAATAAGTTTGCACGTGACAAATATGTCTGCAATATACTTTGCAATCTTGTGTTTTTCTATCTGCTAATTTTGTACAGTACTGAAGAACACAAAGCTCTATTTTTGTATTCTGTTTGGAAGGATCTGGCAATGAAGATAGACAAGGGGGTATGTCTCTGTCTCCCCTTTCTCTTCCTCTTTCCCTCCTTTCCTCTATATTTCTTTCGCTTGTCTTTCTCTCCTCCTCTGTGCCTCGCTCTCTCTCTCTCTCTCTCTTTCAGACTTGCTACTTTTGAATTCTTCCTGTGTTCCTGCGGTGGTATTGTGGCACCTCATTCACGTTACTGGTGTCACAGTCTTGACTTCCCTTCCCTTTGTTAATCGGCAGTAAACAACATGGCTGTCTGGGGACTCTGCGTGGCGCAGGGACATATTTTTACCCCAGTATAAAAAAAATAAAAAAAAAGAAGAAAAGAAAAGAATAGAAAAAAAAAAACAACGCATGATTAAAGATGATGCCTCTCACACTCCACACTGTGCTCAATGATAAAAGGTGCTCAGATGTCCCGGTGACAGGTCAAAGCAATGCACACAGCTAATTGATGCTGCCTCAGAATCTCACCGCAGTATCAGACACATTTGGCAGTTTCACATCGTTAGCGTGCATATTTATTCTCCTGGGAGAATTCATTTCTGTTATAATACTTTTAGTCAAGTAATCACTTCCATTTACTACCTGCCTCACACAAAAATAATGGAAAAAAAAAAAGAGGCCAGGTATGTTGATTTCCAGTTGATATTGTCATGTCTGATTCGTACCTTTCGGTTCAGCAAATATTTCAGTTTGTTCAAGGCAATGGGTGCTGTCTAAATCAGCCACAATTCTTTCTTTTTTTCAATTATTATTATTATCTCTTTTTTGACTAGTCAAGTCAATTTAAGGGCAACATCATTTAGAAACCCACAGGAGTCCAACACTTTGCAGACACAGATGACACAACTTGACAGGGGGAAAGGTATTGGTAGTTGAAAGTCTAATGGTTTTTGTAATGATTCATGAAAATAGCAGGGTCGTTCAATACTAACTGCTGGGGTAACACTGCTAATGGAGAATAGATCTGCGATTGCCTTGCCAGTGTAGAAGTGAACATGGGAGAGAATAAAACTGAAATATAAATATTCACAATCAAAACCAAACATACCTCATTGTCTATAAGAAGATGTCCATAAATCGCACGATCACAATATTCTTGCAAGTGAAACCCTCCCTCACATGCAGCTGGCTTACCAGCGTAATGTGTGTTTGTCTGCACTATGTCTGTGTGTGTGTGTTGCGAGAACCCTTTTAGCTGATTAAATATGTGAATATTTAAAAATGACAATTCTCAGCACAGCTGCAGATAGTCGGCAGGTCTGTTCCTGAGGGAGCTGCCAAGCTGTTCCTCTTGCATTCAGCGCCACGCGCCGTGCAGCACAAGGAGACTCCAGCGCCATTGGAGGGGACTCCATGTCATTTGTAGAATCAGATTTTTCCCCATAAATACAGAGCACTTGGCACGTCCCATGTACGAAAAGGACGATCCCAGAGGGCTGTGGAGTGTTTGGCTTTCACGTAGCTTCTCCCTCGCTTCTCCCTCGCTTCTCTGGCTCCACCGTTTGCCTCTGTTTGATTGCGGTGACTGTAGCGAAGCGGCCTTGGCTAGTTCTGCTGTGATCATCTGTGGAAGAAGGGCAAAGTCTACATGCAAATATGTACTTCTCACCAGATCTGTTTAAGATGCAAGAGAGACGCAATAGATGGTGGTTGGTAGAGCAAAAGAGGAGGCTGCACTGTATCAACATGAGAGGTCAGGGGAATCATCTTTCTTCTCATATATTACTAACAGCATTTAATTGCCTATATAAAGATGAGTCAATGCCGTTGGAGACAATTCATGTTTAATGCAAACATCTTTATGCTTACATGACCTGACTTTTCCATTTAAGTGCTCCTCTCTTGCCCTTTTTGCCATGTATTCGCTAGATGACGTTGCAGATGTGTGGCATCGTGCCAGGCTTACCTTTGCTGTCTCCTACTATCTACTAGTAGAAAAAATGGGCGCCCACCCCCGAGCTCTTCATTTGTATCTCCAAAGAAAGGAAACTGACAGATGTCATTTACATTGCAGCAAATCCGCTCCGGATATTTTCCAGGGTGGACTGCAAACAAAAGGGCTAAGTATTACAAAATGACACAAACAAACAAACATGGATGCACAGTGAGAGCAACAGACCTGTGACATAAAAATCCAGATTATTCACCACGAAGATCCTCAAAATTGTGAGTTGCTAAATTTGATGATTTAGCGGTGTGCTTGTTTGCTCATAGTGTGTGTCTATGACCCTCCACGAGGGATTTAAAGTGGAACACACACATGCAAATTTGCACATATACACAAACAATTGGTTGTCCAAAAATTCAAAATTTCATCTATGTATTAGTGTATCAGTGTGTTTTCAGTTTCACTGTACCCGCCTGGCACTCTAGATTGATTGTGCAATTGTGCTCTGTGTGTGTTTGTGTGCGTGTGACTGGTCTGTTTAAACTATGAAATCAATAACTCACTGTCTGATACAATACAAAAAGTATTTGGAGTCCCTCACATCAGTCAATGCTGTACAAAATACGATCGTAATAAATCATCTTAACCATTAATAAACGTGGAAAACGAAAGCGTTGTACAGGAATAATTTATGTGCCGACTCAACTTTCTTGCCGAGATACGACGGATCAGAGGGTTGATGTCTCTCTGGAGTCAGGAGATGGTTAGCGTAGCTTAACATAAAGACTGGAAAGAGGTGGGAAAACGGCTAACCTGGCTCTGTCTGAAGGTAACATATATCCTGTTTGTTTAATGTGTACACAAGGCAAGGTGGAACGAAGACAAATTGCGGTCTTCAAACTGGCAGTTACCACAAGGTCTGTTGTTACAGTTTAGCTTTTGTACACATTAGCCAGGGAGATTTTTTTTTCCCACAATGTTTGAATTATTCCTTTAAAACTTTGACAAAGACACACACCTACACTTTTGCACAATGGTGGCCTTTTATCACATATCGCCCGCTCACTAAGGCTTATTTGCACATTGAACACTGATATTTCAGCCAGTGAGTGGGCCCCCCTTACATTTTGAGGCGCGCTGGAATCGTGCCTCGGAGTCCTCAGCTCTCCCACCCGCTCACACGCACTCCCCTGCTGAGGCCATCTGCAAGCTGAGCCCCCAACCCCAGCCCACACTCGTCGGCTCCTCCACTCACGTCAGGCGTGCCCCTGAATCGCCCCACTCACTCTCTCCTTGAGTGTATCTCAGAGCTCTGCCAACCCCCTGCATCACACTTCAAACACACACATCCTCGCTGCTGCAAACCCCCGCCGCCCCACACCTTCCCCACCTCGCTCCCCCTCAACACACACACACACACACACAGAGGAGGCAAGAGAGAGGAAAGAGGTCAGTGGGTCTCCTCAAACACAAAGAACCTCTTGAGGAGAACTGACTAGTTTACACTGCACTCAATTACCTGTATTTGATTATTGGCTTCTCTGGCGATTGGCGTGTAGTGCTGTTGGTGAAGAGCAGTGTGTTAAGACACTGTAGCCTCAGACTCTTTTTTTTTTCTCTCAGCTCACCTTTTCACCTTCTTCTTCTTCTTTTTCTTCTTCTTCTTCTTTGGTCACCCTCCACATTATTCTGGATTTGCCTCGTTTCCTGTTTTCCATCTTTTACTGTGCCAGTTTAGGCTTACCTAGCAACTACCGTCCATTTTTTCCTCTCACTAGCTTCACTTCTTTTAATCTGCTTCTTACTGCTTCTTTCTATTTTTCTCTCTCCCTTGCCACCTCTAATATCTGACACATAATCTGGCACACACTCAAGGAGCTAGTTCCATGCAGAAATATGAGAAGAAAATACATCATAAATAAGACGTAAGTGGTGTCTGAAATATTCACTGCACTTACCCACACATATTTCTTTCTCTGTGCATAATAAAGTGATGCACTGTTATTATTTGTATAGAATTGTATAGAATAAGCACACTCTCCTTAAAAACACATGCACTGAAGAACCCTTCATTGTTTTTGTGGGGTTTCAGTTGATAATGAGCAGGCTGAGCAGTGTTTAGTCCACAGCTAAGTTGCTACTCTCAAGAGTTTTCCCTGGATTTCCATGGTTGACAAATTTGTAGTTGTCAGCCCCTGAATAAATGGTGAAAAGGGGATTACACTGGGTAAAACACAGGGGAAAACACTGGTAGGAGTGTGAAGACCGCTATGGCGCTGTATCTTCTTGAAAGCCCTTTACCAGCAGCTAGTGCCTAACATACTGTAAATCCTGCCTTGGTTTTGTAGCTAAAACAAACTTTAAATCTGTACAAACATGACTGCTCACTTTTTTATTATTTTTTTTATAGATTTTTGAGTGAGTTGAGTGAGTTGGTTCACATCTGCAAAAAAACCTTCACATCATATCAGTGTTACAGGAGTAGACGCTATTTCAAGACATAGTGTAAAAAGTATGCTTAAAAAAATACAGTACAACATTAAAATGAAAAGAAAAAAAAAAACCCAATCACTCGTCCTCAATTGATTTTTCATATGTCTAAAAAGAGGACTCATAGGATACAATCTCTGCCATAGCTCCCTTGTCTGGAGCTTTGTTTATTCTGGGGGCTGGAATCATACCCACCAAAATAACAGAAATGCACATTTTCATACATGAGGTATTTGAGATCTGTCTCAAATACTTAATAATAATTAAGTAAATAATAATTGGGATTGCCAAAGCAAATCCAGGCTTTGACCTTTGATCCAGAATGGTGTCACAAGTGTCCAGTACATTCCCATACATGATGTACAAAAGCTCCCAGTTCCTTTACATATTTATAACATTCTGCCAGTATGATCAACCTTCTTCCCAGATCCCTCCGCCATAACAGTTTCACATTTGATGAGTCATTGCCTTTGAAATTGTTTGTTAATTTATGAAATTGTGAAGCTGTGTGACGTTCCTGCAGCAAATAAAAATATTATTATTATACAATTTAAATCTGATGTTCCACAATTTCTTATGTGCCAATAATGTCAATTAATTATTCATAGATAATAAAGAATAATAACTAATAATTCCAAAATTTTCTTTACTCTGTAGACTGAACAGTTGAATTAAATCTCCACAGGACATAAATACACTGTCTTTCTTCAATAGTGTGAATGTCATCTAGTTGTTTTTCAAATGCAAATAGCAAATTAAAGGTCCAATATTTAGTGAAATTACCATGTCTTTCTTGATCATAGAGCAGATCTTGGTGCTGTATAAATCCTGTGAAAGTATCAAAGTACTCAGTCTACATAGAAATGCACACAGCCTGTATTCAGAAACTGTGCCTTAAAGCGAGCCGTCAGGACATCTGTAACTTTGTGATGTCACAACAATACAGTCACTGCTTATCCAACCTTGCAGGATTTGGTTTCTCTGAGTCTTTACCAGAAATCTGTTTATTTATTTGATCACTCAGAAAAGAGTCAGCCGATCAGAAGAGAGGCTCAGAGGCTCTCTTCTGATTGGCTCACCTACCTGTTGTTACTAGAGGTCCTGAGAGAAGCCTGAGAGAGGAGATGTAAAACTACACTGAGATGGTTTTTCGTACTTAAAACCACAAATATATCTTCTGATGGATATCAATTCTTCAAACTAGTTGTACATGTGGTGTGCCGTTTGAAAAATATTAATTCCATGGTGATAATGCAAAAGGAGACATTTTTATTGTGCATCAAGTTTACTGAACTTTAAAGTTACCTTTCACTTTTCCCGGAAATTTAACTTTCTAACTGATGAGATACGATTTTAATTACAGAAAGACAATATATTTAAAACAACACAATGTTTTCATGCAGCAGATACAATAAATGACTGGCAACCCCAGTCAGACATAAATATAATTGAAAAATGGAACCCAGAGGCTCAGTCACAAGAATCCTGCAAATTTCATTCTTCTTAATATGCTGTTCTATGATAAGTAAGGGGTGAAGAGTGAAGCACATCTTCTTGCTCATGAATTATAATCCATTTGACAGCTACACAGTAAAAAAAAAATAATAATAATAATTTTATTGCTTATTAGATGGCAGTTCGAGCCCCATGCTTTCCCAAAATCCTGCAAAATGGCGCTAAAAAAGAAGCTGCATCTTGCAAGGGGAAAAGTAAAAATGCATTTTGCACACAGCAAATGCTTCTTTCTTCATCTGCTATTCATCAACAGACTGATGTATGTTTATTTAAATCATTTCTGCTGTCAATCTGATGCTATATGTCTTCACCTGTGCACGTCACTATGCTTTCATGAAGTTTTTCCTCACCTGAGTGAGGAGCAAAGTTCACCTAATTAGCTTTAAACCCAGCTGAGCTCCATCTGACAAGGGTGTGGTACCATCACAGGCGCAATATCATCCTCACTATATTCTGCGGCGTAAAAAAAAAAAAAGAAAAAAAAAAAAGAGCCACTATCACATATCACATGCCTGACAGACCAAGCACCCATAGGCTTCCACCCCTACCTCCCGTTTTTTCTTGTCTTCTCCACTCTCTGTATGTCTCTGTGTCTGTCACTCCGCCGCTCCCTTTTCTCCCCCTCCGAACTCCCCCTTCTTCCTTCTTTTTCCTCCCGCTCTTTTTGTCACCTGCCTTCACCACCTACACAGCAGTCGGCTGTACATAGCAGCACCAAGATAACACCGAGGCCCGGACAGTCAGACACCTCATTTATCAGCTCATATACTCGAGTTATTCGCTGTACAGCCACAGTATTCCTGCAACAGGCTTTCAACAACAGGCTACTTGATCAGCTTACATGAATGACGATAGGGAATCTGTTGTATAAAGTCATTACGACTCAAAAAAAAAGTAAAAATAAATTGAAAGATACAAACACATTACCCCTTTATCGATGTAACTGTGACTGAGCTGTAAGATAAATCTTTGGGGATCTGCTTGTTTGAAGTCCTGTACGCATTACATGTATCAGTATTCATAATGATTCTCATCAGTAAAGAAATGTTAACACTTCCCTTCACTTTTGATTTTCTGAGGAGGGTGGAAAACATGCATGGAGAAACAAGGGGGTGTTAGAAAATCAAACAATCTAATTTCTGTTTCCTCCCTCCCGATATTCTCTTGATATTCAAATAAAGCCACTTACTCGGGAGATTTTACCATCTAGTCCTCACTAGAGGTGTCCGCACTGCATTCTATCAATATGCAAATCTTTCAGTTCAGTGGACCCACAGTGGTATTTCTGTAACCTCTTATGTAAAGAGCGTTACCTGTGTGAAGAACAGCCAGTTGTTTCTGTTTCCTCTGTCTATGAAATAATGAAGCTGGGTGGCTGTGCAGTTACTGGCAATAATATGCGTCGGGATAATGTGTGTGCATGTGCAAATCAACCCCTCTAATTGGTGCGCATACAAATTCACAACAGCATCGGTCTCTGCTGAAATTTTTGCTGCACATGCTTTCTCCAAAATGCGTTTATTTTTCTAGAGGAATGGATGCCAGACTACATTTGTCTCTTTTGATAAGCTGAGCGTGTATCTCATTATCTTTCATAAGGAATCCTTATTAAGAGTTTACTTGAATAGTCAGACTTGATAAATCAACTATCACTGTATTTACTTACATGACCTTTTTTCTTTCTTTCTTTGTCATTTTCTTTTTCTTTTTTTTTTTTTTATATCTCACTGGATCACAGAAACATCTCTTTTTAACATTCGGCAAGAACATTCAGGATGTTGCTGGATTACAGTGAATTTTCTTTTCTCGCACCAGCTGCTGCCATCTAATTACAAGGGGGTGAAGGTGGAATTTTGGTTTCACAGGGACTGTTTCTTTGGTAGAAAGTAGTGAGGTCAAAGTGAGGTCAATGGATTACAGGTAGAAACTTGCTTTTTTACATACTTTGGTCATTATCCTAATCCAGAATTTTCATCATTGTTGATGAAACTCCCCAAATATCGGTATTCTCAAACACATTCTTCTTGAAATTTGAGTGAACTGACCCTTTAAAATGAGATTCCTTTTTCTCTTTGGCATTAAAACGGTCCTGAACATCACCTACTCATCTGGTATGTGACTGTGAATATGTGTTATATGTGGTTTTCCATTTATGAATATCCTGACAATCCATTTCTAATATATCACCAGCTGTCCAGTGAAAACCATGCATCCCAAATGTCTACTTTTAATGAAAGAAGAAAAACATGTGGGTTGCAAGCTTAGTGACAAAGCATTTCAAGGGAATTCAGTGCAAGAATGGCACTAACAAAGAAAACTATTATGTGGGGAGGTCATTACTGATTTTAAATTCATATAGTAGCTATAGCAGAAAATATGACAACTATAAAAAGCCTCAGAAATGAGGTTCATGAAAAAGGATTACAGCTTTAAAACACATGGAAACCTTCTCAAGCCATAACAGAGCATAACATCCGTTATTTTATCACAAAAATGACCAGTTGTGGCGATACATGGTTTTCACAGGACGGTTGCTTCTCGAAGTAGGTGCATATACTACAACACGGGTGTCATTTTCAGAGATTTATTTGTGTGGATTGAATTTAGTTGATTGTATTTAGATTTCTCAGACAATCCTCCAGACCTGGTTTTGGAGTGTTGGCATTTTTTTGCTGAAGGTTACTCAGAACAATCCAGGACACATTCGCTCTTTCATGTTTGGTGACAGATTGGTCGAACAGGAGGAACCTGCACCTACCGCAGTCTCTGGTTGGCTGGTTTCTGCAGCACCACCCCAACACCCTCTGTCATCTGGGTCGACTTCTCCCGCATTCTCAGTCCCACCCTCCGCTACATGGCCTTGTCCATCCATCCATCTGATTGACAGGTTATGAGCCAATCCCTGCATAAATGACTTTGACACACTAGGAATCCAGACCAGCTGGGTTCAATCAATCTCACTTAAACTATTCTCCATCGCAACCACGCTCTCTAATACTGAGACAGCAGAGAGGGCAGTTCCACAGTAATGTTATCAAATCTTCTTCTGGAGCGATGGGGCAATCGCTCTCCTGCAGAATAAAGAGAAGAGAAGAGAGAGACAAGAGACAGGTATATTTTTTCCTGTTTGTGTTTTGATTGTGGAAGCAATCAAGGACAAATCGTGCAAAGAAAGATAGCACGATACAGTGGGTACAGTTAGGTATGAGGAAGAACTCGTAACAACAGCTGTGATTCTTTTAATAGGGGTGATAAAACTGAACGGACAGAGAAATGCGGGGCCAAGCAATGTGGCACTGTGAAACCCCTGAGGCTTATGTCATAACAAACATTGTGAGGACAAACACTTGTAGAGAATCACTCAGATTGTATTGACGTCGCTTCCTCTGCTGAGGGTTTTTGCTCCCTTTGTTCCAGGTCTTGCGTCTTGGGGAAAGTAAATTTATCCACAGACCCTCAGTGGTGAACAAGTGAACTTTCATTATTGCCGATTCTGTCGACCCACAAATAACTTCACACAAGAGACAGAATGATTGATACTCTTCATCATCTCTGCCTCCCTCCACAACCCCCCCTAATTCAATTCCAAATAACTACGAAGCTGTGTCACCCATACCAAGGAACTCACCAAAGGAGCGATGCTATTGATCCACATACACCAGAGAACCTTATGCATTTTTCCAGACCGAATGAAAGAAAGAGAGAGAGAGAGAGAGAGAGAGAGAAAAAAAACAACAGACCTCCATCCTTGCAATATTCTCTCAAAGCTCAAGGAAAGAGAAAGGGATCAGAGGAGCAGGGAAATTCAATAATGAATGTGTACAGTGTTACACCTGAGAATGGAATGGGCACACGTGTAACTTGGATTTCATGTTTCATGGAGGAAACATCATCATAGATAAATGTTCTTAATTTTAGCCTCTCATTATAATGAATCTAATCACACACACAGACACACACACACACACACACAGCTTCCCAGCCTTCATTTCACTGTCCTTTTCCGGAGGTTACTACCAGTCAGCATCCTTCTCTACTCCTGAATAGTCATCATTTTTCTAGCCACAGCGGTATAATCGGCCCCGATCAGGAAGCCCCTGGACTCTGAACGAAGCACTTTTATGCAGAAAAGCCCAACAGCTACAGTCTCATCTTTTCTGTTTTCAGAGGTGGGGGGT
>NW_019525123.1:1951060-1966359 GCF_002814215.2 Seriola lalandi dorsalis
TAGCACAACAGCGTTGATAGTTGCTCGCAGACCCTCAAGTCTGTGTACATTTCAGTAGGGCTTCAAATTTATCACATCAAAGACACAGCAAATTGCTACATAATTCAGTTTAGAAGAATTCTGCCAAGGCTGCACAAAAAAAGGTGAGGGGTAGAGGCTGGGGAGGGAGGGAGGGGAGGAGGGGGTGGGGTGGGGATACTGTCTTAATTTCAGAGGAAAATGAAGCATTTATTGCACAAGATTATTCACTGCGTTTTTTTGTTAATGAGAACAAAAGTTTTTGGTGTTTAAGGCAAATTCCGCTTCAGTTTTGCCTCCCCCTTCCGCGTGATGACCACCTGATTTTATCTGCTGCTCAGCGGAGATGACAGTTCCCACGATGCTTTGCTCAAACAGCTTAGCTCAGCAACCAGCAAAGACACACCCAGGAATACAACAGCTGGCTTAGTCTCCTTTTCCTTATCTGTCCCATCGTATTCATCCGCACAGACATTCACCCCCGCGTTTTTTAGACTTTGTTTTTTGAATTCCATCTCCCCTGACATTAGGGTACAAACTTAGTTTATGATGGAGCTGTATGTGATTTAATATTACCGGATGACATAATGCATTTAACAATGCACCGGGGTAAATATTATCAGTGAGGAATGGCTCATAAAGTGTCATCAGTCTGCGGTAGGCATGCACAAGTGTGAGATTAGGTGACGTCAGAGATGAGTAACTGACCTGATTAGACCACTTTGATAAACACTGAGAGGATTGTCTCTCATACTCACCTCCTCTCTCTACCTCACACTGCCTCGCTCGTTAGCTGCCTGAATGGCGCTGCATGAGAACATTTGCTTTTATTTGAAATCATCCCCACCTTCACACAGATTGAGTTAGTTCCAGGAGGAGAAAATAGCCTGATAGAAACAACAGATGCACTGCATTTTCATTCAGTCCTTCTGGAATCATCTAATTTCTAACCTGTGTGTGTGCGTGTACATCCCACCATCTCTTAATGCCCCTAACATACTGTAGGATGAGGGTGAATGTAAATGAAAAATACATAATTCATATTCCCACAAAGTCATCTAAGAATGTGGTGGCTGTGCCAGGATGCCTCCTCGTGCACAGAAAGGCAAAGAAAGACAAAGCACACCTACGCAATGTGTTATCAGTTTTATTGATTTTCTCTTTTTTGAGGTGGGGTGGGGATGTCTGCAACTATATTGTATCCAGAATCTATTTTTACCGCTTCCAAAATAAGTTATGCGTAGCAAGTCAAAAGCCTGACATAGTGAGCCAATGTTTTTCTACCTTTTCTTTTTAAAAAAAAAAGATGCACTTGAATAACAATGAGGGAGAAATGACGACAGCGAGGAGTCAAATTTAAAAATGGAGTGCAGAGAAACAAAAGAAAAAAACAAAAAAAAAACAAAAAAAAAACATCACCTCCCTCTTCTAGCCCAATATGATTTATGACTCAGCTGGAGAATTACATGTAATGATTCAGCATGTTGATCAAGGGTTTGTTCAACAGTTCGCGATCCAGAAATATTGCAGTGAAACCTAGAATAGACAGCAATGCAGATCAATTACTCCAGAGCTCCACATTGTGCATTCTGGCATTTTACCTGCAGCTGCAGGGCCTGTACCCTCGCTACATCACAACAAAATCACCCCGCCATCCTCTATAACATGCAACACAAATATGCATTCCTGTCAGACACATTTTACTCGCTCTTATTGTCTTAAAAGAATGAAAAGGAAAATCAATTCTACGCATTTTCAAAGACATCTCAGATGGAAAGCGAGAGAGGGAGTTTTTTAACCTCTCTGTCATATTTCAATATCGCTGCGCAATTCAGAGGAAAGGCCCACCAGGACGACATGTAAATAATTAAGTAGTGACTTGGTCGCAAGGCGCTGTATCTACAAAATGAGCAATTACTTTCTTCCTCCCGGGACGGGAGGCCGTTTATGGCGTCGGGTCAAAGGGGAAGATGAGCTCCACAGGGCAAACTAGCATCAAATCCCTCCATTAGTGATGTATCGCCTACACCCTGGGCTGATATAAGATGGGGAAACCGTTTGCATGGGCAGCGTGATGCTGTTAAAAATAGCCATTGGCATCCATCATAAGGCTGCACAGACAAGTCTATAGAGAACTAATGTTCTCGTTGATATATCCACACATTGTTTGCTGGTTATGAACCTGAAACAACATTGACCCCTCATGTCAAGTAATCTTTAATTATTCATTTTTTGAAGGCAGTTACTCTTTTACAGGGGGACCGGTCAGCAACGTGTGCCCAAGATCCTTCTCTGCCATGACTTTCTTTTACCCCTCCTCCTCTATTTTGACACTCAACACAGCTGATCACAGGTAGGAGCTGGAAAAGGTCACTTGTTTATCTCTGGTGAGCGGAGTTGATGGAGAGGAATGACATTTACATTTGAACAGGTCAAAGAAATGGAGGTGAGGCCGAGTGAGTTCCCACTGTCACCTAAACAAGCCGAGAGAGAGAGAGAGAGAGCAGAGGTATCTTCTTTGTCAGTGGGGTAGAAGTGGGAACGCACCCACAGCCATAATGATCCATAAATGTTTGCACTGAATTCCTAAAATGGGAAAAAAGTAATCCACACATATGGTGCTATTTAATCCATCTTGTTATAGCAAACCTCATAAAATCCGGCATCTGTTTCTTTAATAGGCTTAAGGAGGAAAGACCTTGCCCCAACCATATCCACCCACCTCCCTCCACTAACCTCAGGTGTTTTGTGCATGTCAATGTGTTTGCGGCGACAGCGATCTGCTCCCTTAATCAGAAGCAAATCTTGTTTTCAATAATTAGCTGACAGACAAAAAGGAGAGAAACCTCATTTTCCTGCGAGACTGAACGTTGCAGCGCAATCAATATAATGAATGTCTAATGGCAAGCCTGTTTGACTCCACCAGGACGTAAATGTAGAATTAAAAACATGTCAGATCTATCACATGTTTGGGCTCCCCCTCCCGTTAAAATCCATATCGGCTGTCAGGATTCTCGCTAATAAACGCGCTCTGCAGGGGTGTCAAGAGATGTGCCCTAAACAATTAAGGAAAAAAGAAGATTTATAAATAATCTGTCTTGTAAAATTTTTATCAGACATATCCTCATATCATACAAATGCCCAACTGTAAACAGAGGAAGCTTTACCTTGCTAGACTGTGGGATTATTTGACATTACAGTACCAAAGAATGTTATTTAAGCAAATATGATACTTGCATCTTTTTCACATGATAAAAGCTATTCATAGTCTATTTGTTGTTTCTTTTTGTTTGTTTGTTTGTTTGTTTGTTTGTTCATCAGCAGGATTACCCAAAAAGGACTGAACTGATTTGCACCAAACTTTCCTTTCTCAGGAAATAATGTTGTAAAAGTCTGACATATTATATTATGGTGTTGAGGTGTGTGAGTTTGTACAATTTGGTGCAGATCTGGTTAATTATTTCACAATTGTTCACTTTAATGCTAGACAACATTTGTGCTGAACTACAGCCTTGGCAGTTGACATATTATGTACTGCTATGTAATACCGTGAATAAGTTTATGTCTTTTGAGCAGATATATATAATTAAGTGTAAAAACTATGTTTCATTGCCTTTCATGTCCACTATTGATGACTTACTATGGTTTATGACAAATAAATAATTTATGTTATCAGACTACTCTCATTTCTTTTTCCTCTATTTTTCCATTAAAAGAGCTAGATAGGTGTGTAGGGTTGTTTGGCCTTGGCAGAGGTATGTGTGAGTGCCATTCTAGTTTGACATTGAGTTCTTCTCCTATTCAGTGCTCACACTCTTACTGTTGTTGTCTGTTTCTTTATTCTATTCAACTCCACAGTATCTACTGCCCGCGATGACAGTGCTCAGTGTAGATAACCCATGGTGACAGAAAACCCCAGAATCCAGTGTGTGAGACAGATCGTAAATGCATATACATCTTTGGCGGATATCAGCTCCTGATTAATACAGTCGTCTCACAGCATGCTGACAGGAGTGTATTGGACCCGGAGTTGACATCCAAGAAAAGCAGTAGTGATAAAGAACTAATTAAAGATGGTAAAAGGTGAATATGATTTTGGCGATCTGTCAGTAATTGGGCACATGAAAGACACTGGCAGGGTGTAGAAGCTGCTGCCGCTCTCCCTTATTAAGCTCTAATGTGAACGCTACTGTATTTCAACCCAGTGCCCAGGAGCCTGGAGGAGGTCTGTGGCCAGCCCTCCTGTGCCCCTCACAGGCTGGGACCCCCACAGGGCCGTTTGTAAGTGGTAGGATATGTTGCAACCTCTCTCCAGTTTTGATTCAGAGACAAAGACAAAGTTCACAGGAATGCAGGGGAGTATTTTGCGACACATAGCTGAGTGGACTTAGGAAGTTTTTGGAAATATGCTTTACTTTCTTGTCAAGAGTTAGATGAAAACACTCTTTAAAGACGCTACAGCTAGCAGGTGTTTAAAATGACACTTAAACATTTTAACGGCAACAGCTCTTTTCCCAAAAAACAGTGTCCCTGTTGTGATAATCTGCACAACACATTATGAAGCATCTATTTATTTAATATGAAGTAGTTTCAATTAAATAAAGTGTAGGCTAAATAGTAAGATGGAGACAGCAGGTGGTTAGCCTCGTTGAGACTGAAAAGCAGGGGAAACTGCTAGCTTAGCTCTGCCCAGAGGCAAAAAACATCTGCTGCCTGCCAGTGCGTCTGTAGCTCACTAAGTAGCATGTTGTATCTTGTTGTTTGATTCGTACAAAAACCGAAAAATGAAAAAAGAAATTGTGTTTCGCTTGTGCATGCTTGAGCATTTTTTGTAGGCGGTTTCCCTGTTAACTCCACATAAAACCATGAATTGGGGCATTTTTAGACAGAGTCGCGCTAGCTGTTTCATGTTCCTAATCTTTATGCTAACCGAGGCTAACCATGTACTAGCTCTTACTGAGCTTGACTCATCAACAGCTTATCAACTGACGGTTCATGAGTTTATAAGTCAATAGGGTACAAGTCATGGCATTATATATTGGTACAACATAAAATGATTATTAATTTGATTATGAAGGGTGATTATGAATAACACCCTGACACCCTTACTGTTATGATACTGTCTTCTATAACCTGATGTGACTGGTGATTCACATGTCAAATATCCCAGTTAAATTATCCCAGTATTATTTTCATTTTTTTGGCCACTTCATACCTTTATTAGACAGCGCCGGTATAAAGATGAAATAAGTGGGGGCAACGGGGGCAACCCTCGGCTGATTTAATTAAGTTACATTTTCATGATGTCACATAATCAGTAGTGGGAATACAGTGACTCCTACACACACCTCGTGGTAACAGACAGTAGAAGCTGCTATACTGACATCTTTCATCCGGTTGTCGAAATCTTCCCATTATATCCCCACTGGGAAAGTCTGTATGTAGAGGTGCCTTGAGATTTGGTGTTAAGGGTTCTGTAAACATATGCTGTAGCCTTACAGTTTTGGCAATTGTATTAAAACAGCTGCAATGAAGCTGATTAAAATTCACCAGTGATAGCAGAATATTTGTGCATGATGCTGCAGCAGCATGAAAATTTCTAATATAAAAATCTATTGCCTAATTAACTGTCGTGCTTGAATTAATGAAGTGAGCTGAAAAATATCTGTAAAGAGGCACTGCAGCGATCAGACTTGAAAGGGATATAACATGTATAGTAAGTTTTTCTCATACATACTTTGCAGCTATTTAGAAAGTTCTGTTGGTCATAAAACCTGTCAGTCAAAGAAACACATATTAGTGGCCTTGTTAAAACTTTAAGAGCAGAATATTAAACCATCCTCTTAGTAATATGAACTACTGTGATTATATTTTCTCTGGTAACTGAAAAAAAAAACAGAAAAGAAAAAGGAGATGCTGAACAAAATCGCTTTTTTTTTATAAAGCGGGAAGCTTTTGCCTTAATTGAAGCTCAGATTATTAAGGGTAATGGCAGCTTTTATGGGTTCTTGAAATGCCCTCAAGTCTTATTAGCCTTTCAGTGTTTTTTCCATCCCGTAGTTTATTTTTACTGTTCACTCACTGAGACACAGATACTAACTTTACAAAGTTTCAGAGGATTAATTTATTGTTTAATCGCTCCCTGAGGAGACAAGTGTCAGCCTGGATCTTATCGGCTCTTGCATAATGAGTAAAAATGATGGAGCTGGGTTGGATCCTGCAAAGGTCACACTATCGCACCCTTTTACAGAAACAAATAGAATTAATGAAAGCAGTTTGTCTGGATCCCCTCGACTTGCTCTCACCTCCTCTCTATGTTGCACTCCCTTAGCCCCTCATTATTCTCTCCCTTTCTCTGTCTTTGTGACACACTGCATTCACTGTCAACATCTCTCTTCACCAGATCATCTAACTGTGCAACTTTAAGATCACAGCCAGCACACTGCCATATTTATGAGCTGTTTCAGCAGTGTCCCTGCCCGTCTTTCCCAGCTGAGTTTCATGAAATCATTTTAATAAAGCCAGACATCATCTTGGAAGGGGGGGAAAGAAAAAAAATGAAATTAATGCATCTTTGTATACAGGGAAACAAAAGATAACAATAAAACGTACCAAGGAAATGGAACATGATTGGATTATTTCCGGCAAATGTATTCTCATTGTGGGGTATGATATTAGAGCCTCTAATATAAACAGGAATTCAGCAAAGTTTGGACTTCTGGGTGTCTCACTGCAGATGGGAGAGAACAAAGGTAGCAAACAGCTTTGAGGCAGTGAAGAGGGCATGACAGCTCAAACATTGTATTTTCTGCCAAAGGTTTTTATCTAATGTACCGCATTCTTAAAGGTGTAGAAAACAAGGCTCTGGGAAGTGTCTGACATGGACAGTGAGCACATCAGGGTCGATGTAGCACAGAGACTCACAATTCAGTGCTTATCGAATTTCCCTCTGGTCCGGCATGAAAGGAATGTACACCTAGCGTAGCATGAGTTTTTCTTAGCATGTGGCAGCCTTCCTAGGGAGATCAAAAGATTGTCTCCAAAACCCGGACTGAAGGACAGAGGGAAGCCTCGAGGCCATGCCACCCTCAAGCTGTTTGCTAGATGGGAATCAGATGCTGAGGTTTTCTCAATGGACTCTGCGCTGTTATCATCCATGCACAATGAATATGTGTTGTCATAGAGAGGATTATTTCAGCTGAGAAAGGGGGGATATCTGAGTGAAGGTTTTTTCACAGGGTGTTTACAAAAGATTTGGGAAAAAAAGAAAAGGAAAGCCTAACGACTCTAAAGAGTTGAATCATCCAGTCGATATTCTGGGATTTCACCTGGGGGGTCCTCCGCCGTTGTGCTTTGCACTACTGACTCACAGTATGTGTATGGAACACTGCTAAGTTTAGACTTGTGTATGTTTTCTCCACAAACGAATCTAGTTCGTAATTGGCAGATGCAAGGGGTGAAATATTGACTGTGTTTGTGTGTGCGTGTGCATGCACGTGTGTGCGCACATGTAGTTGCTGTGTGTGAGCGCCAGTGTGCGTGTCTGTGTGTGTTTCTTTTTGGCTGCCATCCTGGTTTCATCTCAGTGTGCTACCAAGGAGACATAAGCCACTTCCATCTGCCTCGTGTTCCAAGTTTCTTTGTGTTCCTAATGATAGACAGGAAGTGGAGTTTAAATCAAATTTTTATCACCACACCGGTCTCTCATTAAAGGATAAAGACGGCATAAGAAAATAACTTTTTCTCACTGACTGACATAAACATAAAAAAGTACATAACATTATTCTTATTATTGTTATTATTATTGTCATCATGTGCATTTAATACGTTCGTTTTATGGTAATAGAGGAGAGAGATCGGAAATGTGGGGTTAGAGATTAAGGGAACGTCATGCAGCAAACAGTCCGACCGGAGTGGGGGGGGTGGGGGCCCGAACCACTCGGAAATTAGGTACGCAGAATTCATCTTTTTATATATTATTTGAATTTATATCGTGAGCTTAAAGGGGAACTCCACTCATTGAAAAAAGCCAGTTGTGGCTCCAGAGTCTGATGAATTGCCTCAGTTGCTGTGTCTCTTGAGTGTCAGCTGGTCGGGGGGCTGAAGACTACAGGTTTCAAAATGAAAAAGAAAATCTGGGGGGTGTGGAGTTAGAAAAAAATGAATCACAAGCTCAAGGCTACGTTTGCTGCTACTACAACAATACATCTGAATCCCAGACTGAACTGTTGTCAACTGAGTTGCATTGTGGGTGATGTAGGTTTTTAACAAGGAGGAAGACTGTGTGGCGTAAGGAAATATCACTCCTTCTACTGCGTCAAGTTTGATCCTGTCACTTTAACTGTCCGATCTTGAATCGGATAATGTCGTAGGAGTGTAGCACCAAATCAGGGGAGAAATCTTTTAAAGGCTGAAATCTTCAAATTGTGGCAACTATTTGCTTTAGGTATTTCTTTATAACATTAGATATTCCCGAACCAGTCATGGATTGAGTTATCAGTAATAATCTGCAAATTATTAATAGCTTAACACCCCGAAACCTTTTTGCTTCATCAAGACTATGTGCATGTGGTTTAATCAGATGTGACTGGCAGTGGCAACAAAAGCAAACAACCCCACAAGTGTCATCACATTTTGATTCAAACGTCGTTCAGGCGAGCCCCATCCATTTCAAACCAGTGAGGAGGAAATGACCGAAAAACTCAAACACAGAAAGCCGTCATGATGTGAAATAACCAAAACTGTTACAATTTGGTGATCATGTCAGATCTCAGTCGCTCATAATAAGAAGCTGACTGAGAAAATTGGTTTTTCTTCAATTGTTTTAGTGGTTCACATGGAACGGTCCAGCTGTGAAGCCGGGTAACAGTAGGCGTATGAATATCTGGTGGCGATGGTGGTTTGTTTTCCTATAACCGAAATCATCCCAGTTCTTTCTAGTTGCTGTAAACTGAGTCAACCACTTACTATTAGGCTCCTAGAACTGCTGTGGATGGAGCTGCCTTCCTGAACAAGAGTTTAATATTGCTTAGTCAAAATATGTAATTGCCATTCTGTGGTTATTTCCCTTTCAAGACACTGACGGAGCAGCACAGGTCACTGATCAGATAAACAAACAAAAACAAATGGATCAGGTCAGGGTCTGGGTCTGGGTTAGGCTCTGTCTAATTAAGATCCTTGTGGGCGAGATGAAGTGCAACTACTCAAGCAAAGGAAAAATAAACTTGCACAAAACACTTGAAATTTGTTTCAGTTGTTACTCATTGCACATAACCTGTATTTTCAAAAGGTAGCAATTGAGTCCACCGTAAAAATGTTCCACTCACTCTACCACCAATGGTGTCAGCAGTGTTGGTGTCTTTAATTCCACCAATCTTCACCAATATTGAATAATCATAGAGGAAGAAACCTCTTGTAGTAGCTGCACGGATCAGTTTCTACACCGAATGGCTGAAATTCAGCCGCCTAGACGTGCAGTGTTTCGAGTATCTGTTGAAATTCTCAACTTTAAAAAACTCTTCATGCTGATTGCTCTCTTCCACGAGCATGTAACAACAGCTGGATGCAGCAGATCTCAAACGTGCCTTGTGCTTGTTTGTTTACGGCCAGATGTGGGGGGTCAGATGTGGGAAGCACATTATGAGTAGTCTCCATGAATTCAGGCCTTCAAGGTGAGAAAAACATGGCCTCCTGGAGTAAATGTTTGGGCTGTACCTGGGAAAACTTTACTGTGAAAAACTTCCACTGTATTTTGTTACTGTGTTTGTATGCCCATTGATTTAAAAGCTTAACTCTTAACTTTGTGGACATACATGAATTTGACATGTCATTTGAGAATATGAGCTCAAAGTAAATCACAGTTTCCAGATAGGGTATCAGTCAAAAGGCATTTTGGTGAAAGTTGGAGTAGAATAAAGAGGCAGAGAGAGTGATATGTAACATTGCAGGGTAGTAGAAGTGGAGTAATCATGACTAAAAGAGGCCTATAATAAAAAAAAAATAAAAAAAAAGATTACTGATAGGATCCTTATTTCCACTGGGAATATAGGGGTAAGTATAAGTGAAAGCATTTATTGAATTCAGCAGCAAGCAACAATAAAAAGGCGTTTAAGGCTGTGAGTGGCCATTTGTAGCACTGATAAATATTTTGAAAGTTAAAGTGATTGACGGCCACAGTTTTGGACCGCTGTAGACTGCCGCAAATATCTAAATAACCTTTTTTTGTTGGCTTGGTATCATGTGGCACATATGATACAGATTGCCTATTAAGAATATAAGTAAAAGAGTGTTAATTGGACTTAAGACCGTCTCAAATGTCTTTGAAATAGTTGGAAATGTCACCACAGTGCCTCACTTGGTCCAAATTGCAGAGAATTTTGGCAGGCATGTGTGAAATGCTTTCCAAGACACTACTGCCATGTTCATTTTCAAAGTGTAGCTCATTTTACTGATAAGAACCAAAACTGACCAAATGTTACTCACAGCATTCAAACTGAGTGTTTTGGCCCCTCTAAGGTCCCCCTGTTGTGAAGTCGCGGGCCGTGAAGATGTTGCTGCAGACGCCCTTAATAGTTTCACCTGAACTGAGCTTCATGTTGCTTCAAAATAAAAGTCGCCAACCTCTGGCCACATCCATTTCCACAAAGCACCCTGATGCCAGTTTATAAAAAGTCTGACAAAGAGGTGTGGGTGTCACAATCCGTCCCGCGTGCAAAGCCTGTGACTTTCAACAACTTTGTGCAGCTACTGAGTACTTTACATGGACAAGCGTTGCCAAATCTGCGCTTTGATGGTCCTGGGATGCTGTTAATGGCAGCAGCAGCAGCAGCAGCAGCAGCAACAACAACAACAACAGAAGAGGAATAAGAAGCTACACATGTGCCTTGAACTTTGTGAAGCTGCACTTTGGCACAGAGGTGCTTTGAGCTAAATGTTAACATGCTGATGTTTAGCAGGTATACTGTTTACCATGTTTACCATCTTGGTTTAGCATATTAGCATAAGATTTTTATATACAGTCTGCTGGTGGTAGAGTAAAGGTCAGGGCATCATCACCTGTCATTTGGGTTCATCATCTGAGAACCATTAATGTCTTTAAATAATTTCGTTCCAATCCTTCCAGTCGTTGTTGAAAAGTTTCAGTGTGGAACAAACGGACCAACAAGCAGACTTGACACCGACATCACATCAAGGACACTGTGCAAATCGAATAAGACATTCAGGACAACATCACGTGGCCAGTAGTGGTAGTCCACACCCGCGGGGGGCAAATGATTTGACAGTGACAATACAAACTAAACTATGTAAATGCTACAACAATGCTGTGGCAGACCTGTGGCTGCAGATCAAATGGCGCCTGACATATTGCCACTTGAAATATTGCCAATATTCCCTTGTGGTGGTGTTATTCAGCATGACCAAATGTGGTCTGACAGACTTCGAGGGCCACAGAGACTTTTGATGTCTCAGTAAGGCCTGCAGGGGAGCGACCTCTTACTAATCACTTGCGTGAATCTATCTGCAACGAGATGATCACAAGTGATGAGCTCGACGGTCCTGTTGGCTCACTAGCCACCTAACTGACTAGAAATGGTGCCTTTGAGCTTTGGGTGTTTTAACATTCATTAAGCATTTGCTAAGTCTACACAGTATATTCAAATCCAGAATTCAAGAAGGGGAAAAAAAAAAAAAAACTCTTCTATGGAGAACTTGTAATTACACTTATCTGAAATGAAATATATAGCAAAGGAGGCCCAACTGGTTCATATAAAATAATTATGCAACATGGCAAAGACAAGAGACATTTTACTTTGCACTTCTACATAGTTAATGCTATTATGGGGGAGTAGCTTTATCACGGATCCCACAGGGAGTGTTTCCATGTTTTAATCAGGTGCTAAGTGGCTACAGCTCAACAGTGCATGGCTGTACCTGGAAAGAGCCTTGGCTGCTGTCTAATGAGGAATCACATTCAGCTCTGCCTACAAGTGTGAATATCAAACACATCTCAAGAAAAAAAAAAAAAAATCTTTCTCTCTCTCTTCTTCTTTTTCTTCTTCTCATCACCCCTTCCTTGTTTAAACCGTAAGTTTTTCGTTTCTGATGATGGTTACTGTGAGAAAACAGACAAGGATCGAGTCTGGCGAAGTACTTGTGTGTACTCTTTAGCGTGTGTGTGTGTGTGTCTGTGTGTATGTGTGTGTGTGTGTGTCTGTCTGTGTGTATGTGTGTGTGCATAACAGCTTCAGTGAAATCTTTGCTCATCATGTAAATGTTCTGATTAGCTCGAACATGTTTGCGGTTGTTTTGACAGTTGAGTTGAAAATGAGTGTAGTAAGCAAACGATTATGCCAGGCTTGTGTTGAAGAAATGAAATTAGATTGGTGTTAAAAAGGGTTTTTTCCCCCTCAGCAAGTACGGTTTATCAAGCTCCACACATTAATCATCATTACTCATGGATTTCAACACAGCCCATTTACATGTCCGTATTTGTATTCGTGTCCACATTAGAAATGATGAACTGGGGAGCATCTTGCAAAGTGTGAACAGAATCAGTCTGAATTCAGTTTGGTGTGATGATGCAGACAGAATTTAAGCTGGCAGGATGAATGTTAAAGCATGGCTAGCTACCAGAGAAGGTGAAATTATTACAAAGACAATTTAAATGTTGCTGTTTGATTTAATTTTAGAAATATATAACTAAATGTGACATTTTCTTTAAATGTTACAGAATGCAGGAATCAATATGCCACTTAGAAGTTAGAAGAAAAAACAAAACAGTAAAATAAAATGTATTCTCGCTACTGTACTTCTAAAACATCATCCATATCTTTTGATAATCAGTGCATCTCTGTTGTGATATCTCAATTTCAGAGCTGTGTCTTTTCTACACGTGTTGCAACAGATTATTGCGCAGATTCCTGATAACCTTTGCTAAACAGCAATGTGTTCAGTAATGATGATGTCGACACAATAACCTCTGCTGATATGCAGGCCAGATGGCCAGCCAAGTTGCCCTTTCAGAACCCTGCTATGCTCAGTGAGGGATGGTGACAGCCTGTGTGTGCATGTGTGTGTGTGTGTGTGTGTGTGTATTTGCATGTGCAACTGTGTATGTGTGTTCACTACTCTAACACATTTAATGGGACATTGTTTTACCTGAAGTAACATAATATAATAATACATCACATCACAATTTAAAGGACAAGGCTCTCATTATTCTACATTTAGTAGTTAGTCCCAAGGTTAGAATAATTTTGGATTTTTCATTAGTTTTTAATTTAGTTTTGTTTTCATTTTTCGAATATGCTTTTTTTTAAGTTTAGTTTTCATTAGTTTCAGTGTTAGTTAAAATTTTTTTGTAACATGGGATATTTGTCAGGGGTGAGATTCAAAAAGGTCAGAAAAATATTGCGTAATAAAACTCAACAAAACATGATACCACTTTAAAAATGTATTCACTGAAGAAAGAACTATAATAGATGTGTGTTGGTCAGTGTGTTTGTGTCAAAAACAAGAAAAACTGAAGACATATTTTCTACAATTTCAGTTGGTTTACACAATACAGTTTCAGTTAGTTATCTTTTTTTGAAAAGGCTTTAGTGTATTTGTTGGGGAATTTTAGCCGTAGATCAAGGCCGTGCTCACACAGACAACAGCACTCTGAGAAGAAATACAGCCAATTCATTCATCTGAATGAGACCATCGCATTGATGCAGCCGGGGCCGCCAATACAGAGAGCTCTGATAAATAAAAAACAAAAAACCGTCATCCGACAAAATAATTGAATCAGGCTCAAGCTTAACCGCAATGCAATGTAATATCATCTGGCAAGGCACTGTGTTGGCCAATCAAGTGCATGCAACCGCACCTTCATTATTTTGTAAGATAAACACCACATTTCTAGTGTCTACCTGGCGATAAAGATAAAATGACTGTCACCATGATAACTTTCCAGGATTGTAAAACACATTGTTTTTGATGTGTCTTCATATTTGCACACGCTGGACATCCTGATTTTATTTTATTGCCTCATTTGGAATCTAAACCCCACCACCAATGCAGGCCTTGCATTTGTTTACAGTGGGGCCGTATTTGATCTGAACGCCGCACATTTGGTGTCCTAATGAGTGTTTACAACAGCAGGATGGTGTATGTTGAGCGGACTCAAAAGAACCTACAGTGCCCATGTTCATAGTAATGAAGGAACATGTCAGCCAGTGCAACAGAGAGCCTCGGTGATGTGTTTTTAATAGTTTGGGATGACAATGGAGCTCTATGGCACACAGGCAATACTTGTTAGTGGGATCAATTCATTTTGGTCTTGTGGACTTTGTGCATATTAAGAAGAATAGAGATTCTGGCCATCTTATTGTGGCAGCATAGTCTATGCATTGCACCTAATGTGCCATGAACGCACCTTGATGGCCTGATAGCCTATCCGTGAGCAGGGGCCAGTATTTAAGACGGCCCTCTCCCCTGCTCTTTCGCTTCCGGTAGCAGGCCGGCTTCCTTTTTACCACGGCGTGCGTCCCGCTGTGTGCGCTGCTCTGTCGCTCCTGTATGCTCCTGTTTGGCGTGGTAAGTGTTCTCTCTCTCTGCATCATAGTATTTGCATTCCGACAGCTAATGCTAGTGTGGTCGTAGGAAATGCTGATGTCCGGATTTGTCCCTCTCGTCCGCCCACCTGTATGAGTGTGTGTGTGTGTGTGCGCGCATCCACTTCTGCTAAAGGTATGTTTGTCTCTGCTGCAACTGCATCATTCTCAGTTAATTGAACAGTGCTAATAATATATTTTGGTTAGGTGAAACCACAGATCGGACGGCTGCTGCTTTGTCTCCACTTCTACTTCCAGCTTGCGTCCTGCTTTTGCCTGCTTTGCTGCTGTTTTACTTGCTGCTTGGGTGGCGATTGGCGGTTGCAGCTTCCGACGGACCTTTTTAAAAGCTATCAAGCTTTTCAAAATAAAACTCGTCGCTGCAGGCTACCTGGAGCCTTCAGGTTCCCCTACAGTACCTCTGCATGGCATGCTTGTGCTGAGCTGGTTTTTCCCTTTTATCGATTTGATTGTATGAGTGAGGTGTGGTTTGTATGATTTGAATTTGGGTTAATTGCTTAGGTTAATTTGCTTTTCTTTGTGTTTCTTTTGATTTAGTTAATTAGATTTCCTTTGTTTTTCCTGTGTTAAACGATATTTTGAATTGTGTACTTTGAATTATTTTGCTTTGATTTCTATTGGGCAGTTATTATTTGGACATTTAGGTTTTTCTTTGTTAGTTGT
>NW_019525123.1:1966379-1966753 GCF_002814215.2 Seriola lalandi dorsalis
CTGGTGGTGGTGTCCCCCTCATTTGATGTGCTGTGGTGGTTACTTCAATGTGTGGGTGATTTATTTCTATTTATTTATTTTGGGTGAACCACTCCCCTTTCACTAGTACCTGTCCACCTGGTAAGCCTCTGCTCCTGACTAGTTGCCTTTTTTTTTGGTGTGAATGATTTTGATTAATTATTTTAACCAATTGTAATAAAATATATTCTTATACCTCAAACCATGTCTCATGCCACCTGAATAGAACGAACCTGTGTGTCTAGTAGTTAGAACCGAATTTCCCTGGGTGAAATTACCAGGGTGGTGTTGAGCAACTATATAAATCTCTCAAACATATTTGACATCTGAGTGCGAGCATCCACCCTACCCTTGCC
>NW_019525123.1:1966773-1979592 GCF_002814215.2 Seriola lalandi dorsalis
TTTTTTGTGTTTCAGTTGTCAGAGGCCGGTGGTGGCGTCCCCCTCATTTGATGTGCTGTGCTCCCCTGTGGTGGTTACTTTGATGTGTGGGTGATTTATTTTTATTTATTTTGGGTGAACCACTCCCCTTTCACTAGTACCCGTCCACCTGGTAAGCCTCTGCTCCTGACTAGTTCTTTTTTTTATTTTTTTTTTTATTTTTTTTTTTTTATTTTTTTTGTGTGAATGATTTTGATTGTTAATTATTTTAACCAATTGTAATAAAATATATTCTTATACCTCAAACCATGTCTCATGCCACCTGAATAGAACGAACCTGTGTGTCTAGTAGTTAGAACCGAATTTCCCTGGGTGAAATTACCAGGGTGGTGTTGTTGAGCAACTATATAAATCTCTCAAACATATTTGACATCTGAGTGCGAGCATCCTCCCTACCCTTGCCACATTATGATTTCCCTTTCAATTTGGATGAACTGGGTGATGGGTCATGGTATGATCCATTCCCATGGCAAAGACACAGAAAAAAATCCTCAATTTCTGTGGGATTCACAGGGAATATCCTAGCTGTGTTGAGCAGGTGAGGAGCGCTCTGGAAAGCTCATTGGGTTCTTAACTTGTCAGAGTAATCCAGGTCCACCCCTGAGGGGGAGCTGGCTACTGGCATTTTCCCTGCAATTTGTTATAAGAGTGAGTTTACATTTAGATTTAATAAGGCCCATAGGCATGGCCCCAAACAAGAATCAATCATCAGGCTGAAGCAAACGAGGCTCTGGCCAGCGGAGAACAAGTTGACTGGCTGGGATCAGTACAGCCTGAAGTAACTCACTCACTCTGCTTACCCCTCCTTCTCTCTGTCTTCTTTAAAACACTCATATAAACACACACACACACACACACACACACACACACACACACACACACACACACACACACTAACGTGGAGTACAATTGTGCCAGGCCATATTGGCCATAAAATAGATGGTTTTCATCTAACCAAGAATCAAAGGCTTTGTCTACCCGCATGATTGTTAGAGGCACATGAAGGAAGCCGTTTCACTTTAATAAAATATGGCCTTCTTGCGAAATGAATGAATGCAAATGTATTTAAACCACTGAATCACATGCTGCCTGGAGACTTCAGAGCCTGCAGGGCCATACTTCTCTGTGTTCCATTTCTCATTACTGTCTAATACCTGGCTCCCTTGATATGGCCCCAAAGCCTCCTGATGGAACATTCATAATTGATTCTGATTTGAGTCCCTCATTACCAACAAGTGACTCTGTATTGGTGTGTGCACATTCAGCTCCAGAGGGCAAGTCCTTTGGAGTACGAGTTTCAGCTTCACTTTCACCCTCATCTATGTGTGTGTGTGTGTGTGTGTGTGTACACACACAAAGAAAGAGTGTCTATAAAAGTGAGGAAGGGTTGACGTCCTTTGGAGTGTGAATTTTTTTTCTTTTCTGTCCTTTTCTCGTTTCCTTTGTTCCACAAGTGCACACGTGCACACACACGCACACACACACACATAGACACCTGTCTGTTCTTTTCTCGCACACCTTTTTTCTGCACCTCGCACAAAACAGAAGCAGCAGGATGGTCTGTTTTGCAGATGGAGGCAAAACGGTAATGATATCAAAACTGCCAGGGTGACATTTACAGAGGCAACGTATTTGCACTTTTTCACAAAATATATAAAGAATAAACAGTTACCAACAAACAGGACTAGTTGTACAATACACAGTGTTTTCCTGTGTATTTCTCTTTCTCTGAGGGTGTAATGATTAAGAAACGACATCTCCTCTGGAGTGGTCACTCTTGGAAATAAATTGTTGTTGTTCCTTCAGCAGGTGAAGGGGCCAGGGACTGCTGCGCTTGACACTGAAAACACTACACCCACGTGATGAGATAATAAGCTTAGTGGCCCTGACCTTGTCTAATGGCACTTCCGTCATATTTACCAAATGGTATTTGGAGCAATCACCACCGTTGCGACGAGATGGATAGATTGACAACAAAGTAATCAGACCCACAAGGGTGTGTGCACCTACAGCGGCTTATTTCCACGACAACCTGTTCATAATGCAGGGCAAACAGGAGGGATTTCATCACTGACACACCAAGCTCCCCCTTTCCTTTGTCAGGGCAAGGGCACCATCAGCACTTTGTTCTACACTTTGATTTCATCACATGTGATGAAGTCAGAGACTGAATGTTTAAACAACAGGTTGCTCTCTTTCCACCTTTTCGCTTTCTTCTTCCTCCTCCCTCCTCCCCTCCCTTTCCTTGCTTTTGTTAAATGCATGAATGCCTGAATTTGAATCAAGTCTTTGGGCAACATTTTCATCTCCATCTCTGATGTTTGCCCCTCCCACGCTGGAGAGCTGGGACAGAAGTGGTGGTGGTGGTGGGGTTAGCACAAGTCTCTTTCAGCAGCGCAAGCAGCAGGTACAGCCCATCAAAATTCTGCAGGAATCATGCAGGACAGCCCCTCATGGACTGCCCTCCTTGGAGGACAGTCTGGAAATGGCTCCTGGTGTTGTCAGCCATGGTAATACAGTGCAAGACACAGCAGGGATAAATACCTGGGTGACAAATAAATGTGTTGTAAAAAGGACATTAATCGCCAGCTTTGTGAGACGTGTGTCCTTATGACAAAGAAGGGAGACATTTGTCAGTCTGTTCCACAGATGGCCCCACAGAGCCCGTGATGAATCACCTCCACCTTGCTTTAACTGGCCGCGGAGGCGGCAGCACCACAGCCGCTACATCTGCAGCCGCCTGGCACCCAATCTACTACAGAGGAAGAAGGAAAAAAAAAAAGAGAAGCAAAACACACACACAGACACACACACACACTCTTCATCCAGTCCATCTCTGCTTCCCTCTTTAAGGAATAGTTTGACATTTTGTGAAAATATGCTTATTTGGAGTTGTATGAAGAGATTGATATCAAGTTAAGTGGCCAATGCTACAACCAAGAGGCTATTAGCTTAGCATGAGGACTGAAAGCATGGGGAAACAGCCAGTCTGGCTCTGTCCAGAGTGATCTAAATTACATCTAAAGTTAATCAGTTAATAGATTATATCTTGTCTGTTCAATTTTTACACAAAGAGAAATGTAAAAACAGTAAACTGGCAAGTTCTAGTATTACTGGGATTCAATGGGAGTCAAATAATTTTAAACTATGCAAGCTGTTTCTTCCTTCTTCCAGTCTTTATGATAAGCTAAGCCGAACGCCCACTGGCTCAATGAGTCAAGTCAACAGTACAGTATATTTCCGAGAGAAATCAAACAATTTCTTTAAACGACAATTCCTGTCTTATTTTCACAAATGGTAATATGACGAATGCGCAAAAATTTTAGCACACACAAATATGAAATGGTAACTAAAAACCAACAATAATAGTAAATCCCATTTGTGATGGTTGCTTATGTAGTGGTGAACGCTTTCAGGTAGTGTAGGGCCTGTGACCACCGTCCTGATATGACTCCTCCCCCAGCCAACCTCCTCATCAGGGCCAGGTTATACAGGGCACCTGCTGGCTTCTCTCAGTCTCTTGCTGCTTCCTGTCAATTGTGGCTGGTAGCATTGGCTGCAGGTAAGTGGTTAAAACAAAAACATAATTTTACACCCACCAGCCACCTTGCCACTTTATTGCCACTCTATTTTAGCGGTGCCGCCTCATTCATTTCTAGACTGGTTCATCCATAGTGAGCCATTCATGCCCCATACCAGAGGTGGTGAGTAGGGCCCCCTTTTTAAATTATAACTTTATTCAGCATGGTGAGCCAACTAATTCTGTTTCTTTCTTCTTAGGTTCACCTGCTGTTGGTTTGCCTGGTTTATTTTACTTTATTGGTTTCTTTTGTTTGTTGACTGTGTTGTCTGTGGGTTGCTTTGTTCGTTGTTTGTTCTTTGTCAGTTATTTGGTTGTTTAGTAGTCTAGTTGTACATTTACTTGTGATTTATTGCTTTTGCAGTAGCTTTTCTTTTGCAGTGTAGCTGAGTGCTGCCAGGTTGGGAGGCTAGGCACCCCGGGTGAGGTCCCCCACACTTTATGCATGCGAGTAAGGGCACTGGGACACATGTATTTTTGGATGCTGTTTGTGGAGAGGTTTGCTGTGCTGCACCTAAGGTGAGTGAGTCGTAGCACCCCTGGGCACTCCTGAGGTGTGATTCCCCAGGTGGCGTTTATGGCCCCCCCTTACTACATTCTTCCCCTTACCCCTACACTCTGCGCCACACTTATAAGGCAACGTTTGCTAATAATCATAGCCTTTGTTTTGTCATCCACATAAGTTTGGCTAACCTTGGGGTTTGTTTAAAGTAACTACTTGCAAGTATTTCCACATAGCCAGCGTTAACAGCTTACTTGACTTACCAGTCTAGAAGAAATGTTCCAAGTTCAGTATCAAACTTCATCTCTTTACTCACCAAGAGCTGTGTCCAGTGGTGCAAAGAAACGCCAATGTTAACTCCTCTCTATCGCATCTTTTCTTCCACCATAGTTAGCGCGCTAAGGAGCTAGCCCCTGCCCGTCTTGTCACTTTCCGATAGCGACTCACTGTAGCCTCCAATCTGATCTGAAGACGTAGTGCTGCTTAGAGGGCGTATTTTAACCTCTTGTCTACTAAACGAGATGATGGCCGAAGCAAGAAACGACATTCAGTGGCAAATTTACTTTAAGAACAGCTTGACAGTCTAACTGTATGCGCTTCTTGCCCCATTGAATTTCTTTTTAGTGGCATTGAACACAGCCATTAATTTGGTGATTACAATGTTATTACTACAGATGAGATCCAGGTTGTGATAAACCGAATTAAGCTTTAATGACCTATCGTAAACACTGTCTATTATTCATGTCCACTTCCTTGGCAAGTGTTTCGGCCCTGATAACTAATTAAGTGGCTGCCCACCGCTTTGCTAGTGTCTTAATATTTTATGCTTAACGAAAGCAGGTGTTTCACATTGTTTAAAAATCTGTTTGATAAGGTTTTTGAACCTAGTGTGTGTGTGTGCCCCTACAGAGACTTTTCCATCTGAGCAATCCTGACTCCGACTCCACTCACTCTGTCTGCGCCTTCTTATTTCACAAGCACTGTATTCTACAACAGAACGAGCCACAGTCTGACATGACTCCACCTGATGTTTTTTTTGTGGTCCCAGACATTTCCGTGATGGACCCGGGAAGTGAACCACACTCGCACTTGCTGAGCAGAGTGGCCCTTAATTGGTCATTGCTGTTCACAGTGGATGTGATTAATCACTGGCCAATTAGCCACTGGCACCTGTGCCAACACTGGAGGAGGCTGGGAGTGCATGCAGCTCAAGTAAGAGTCAGTACCACTCTGCTCACTACTTCTCTAAAACTGTTTTAATGACTTTCCCACTTCATGTTTTATTTTTATGTCTCCAGTGCTGAGCGTATACTGCAAAGGACTCCCTGCGAGCGAAAACGATCAATTATGCATGCCATTAAATATGTATATCTGTGCCTTTGTTTATTCGATTGGAGTACACTGATATTTCTTTTTCTCCTCCCAGTGATTTACAAAGAAAATCAAAGCGGCTTCTTCTTTACTTGTAACTGTGCCTGATGCTGTTGAGCCTTGACAGTGTTGACGAATATGTCCCACAGATGACTTCCTGTGTGACATCACTTTAAATCTCCTTTCCACCTCAGCCCGTCGTCCAATCAATATCGTCTGCCTCCTCCTACCAAACCTACAGGGACACTTCCTTTGGCACCTCAGAGTATCTAAATCCTTTTACAGTGAAGCCTTCTGGCCGTCTCACAGCTGACTGATGATCCTGTATTACACGTTGAACTGACACAGAATAGGCACTTGGTGGAAATCCTTCATCCAGAGAGAGAGAGAGAGAGAAAGAGCGAGAGAGAGAAAGAGAAAGAGAGAAGAGTATAAATGCCGGCTTGGGACGGACGCCTAGTCTACTCAAAGACATGTGTTGGAGCTGGTGGTTGGCGGGATTAGAGTGCATAATAGATTTCAGAGCAAGGAAGCCCTGATGCAGCCCCAGTTCAAACACTGCCTGGGGCCTGTAAGCTTTCCTCACCAAAGATTGCAGGAGAAATGATAGTAAGTTCTTTTTTGCTGGTGGGGAGGCACTAATAGCCTCTTAAGAAAATCCCAGACTAGTGTCAGACAGGCCAGTTTTGTTTCGGTGCAAAGCTGCACTGAAACGTTCAAAGAGCTTCTCTTGACCATTGTAGCCCTCACCAGCATCTAATTTTTCAGATCTCGAAGAGTTCCCTCTCGAAGATGACTGTGAGAAAACGTCAGGTGTTTCTCTCAGCGTTAAAACAGACTAACCATCTGTTCTCAGCTTGCATCTGAACTAAAAGTAAACTCATAGATAAGAGGCCCACTGTTTACTGCTTTTTAATGATGCAAATTGAAGTGGTAGAATGTTGTTATTGGTCTTGTTGTTTATAAGAGCTTTTGTTTATCTTGATGTTGAGGATCTGTGGTGTGTTAATGTGATCTGAGCAGAAAGATTAGGCCTTGACCACTGACCCTAAACACAGCTAAGCCACATGGAGACAGATAAGGCTATTAAAGTACCATAATGGAGGGAGAAAAGTGACACCAATTAGATTAAATGTGCTAGATATTCACCAGGCCTTTTCTCTTCTAATTTCTCTTGGCAGAGAACCAGAGAGCAACTCAGACTGGATAACAGAAGATAATGATCTCATTACTGTACACACTTCTTCTAGTCTGGGTAGAACCTGAGAGAGGATGGGGGCATCGGCCATGACTGACACGAAAACACACACACACACACACGCACACACACACATGCGCATTGGTCAAACAGTCAACTTCAGCTGAGGTAACAAAAAAATCCTCCTCCAGAGCCTGTGTGATATCTGAGTGAATTTTTAATCCAAGGCCAGACAGAGTATCTGAGGAAAACTGAACATGCTACAGCTTGTGCTCCTTGAATTATTAAGCATTTTAAAATCTTCCACATACCCAAAAGTTCCCACTGCATTAATTAAAGTAGTTCAGTTAGAGAAGCTATACAACATCCCCCTTGATGAAGGCAGACAAGGTGCAACCATTATATTGCACTCTGGAGATCATTTATGCTTTCCAGACCTCTGTGTGGCTGTTTGCCTTGTCTATATCCTTGAATATGAGTGAAACAAAGACTATAGGAAGGACTATGTGAGTAGAAATTTTCTACCTTTGCCAAATTGTCATAAACCGGCAGTTGTAGCCTGCGAGAGAACTAAGGCAATGGTTTTTTTAATTTTAGCTTTTAGCTTTTAGCCGGATACCCAGACTCCCTGTGGATCTGCACAGGAAATATGTCAAAAGTAAATTCTGTGTAATTATTAATAATCATGAAAAGGGCTCAACTCAGTCCATGATGTCAAAATGATTTTAATTTTTAAAGAGTAGATAAACATTTTGGGAAGTATGCATCAGTTTCTTGCTGAGGGTTATAAATGAGATGATCGATACCACACTCCCGTCTGTAGGTCAATATGGAGCTATTTGAAGCTAATGTGCTGCTAAATTGCACATATGTGACATCATAACATAATTATTTATATTGTATATGCAGATGTAAATAAAACTCAAACTAAACCGTACTCACTCTAACTAGTTTTATCATTAGCTATAATTATTTTAGAAGCTGCTAAAGCTAGGTCTAACTTCAAAAACATTTGATCCTTTTATGTAGGCTGTTGTATTGACAGTGGAACTAAGTATCATGAGATGCTGGAATAAACTCCCTCTAATAAACTCCCTCTAATAAACTCCCTCTAATAAACCAAAAGAGAAGGAGTTCCCCAGACAAAAAATGGGGATCAGTGATTGGTTGTTAGGTGTGCACATTCATGGCTCATTCATGTTTTTATCTGGCTGATGATCACTCATTGGGTTATTTTTTTAAGTAATTTAAGTAATTAACCTTAAAAGTCAACAAATCTAGCTGGAAAGACACTAAGTTGTGCTGTTTCCAGTCTTAATGGTAAGCTACGCCAAGCACCTCCTAGTAGGAGCTTCATATTTGTGAGAGTGGTATCAATCTTTTCATCTAACTCCAGCCAAGGAATTTGCTTCCTCGGCTGGAGATGGAGTGTATTCCCAAATGTCAAAACTAGAAAATTTGAATCAAAATCAAACCTTCTGCCTCAAGTAAACTAGTAACCATTTGGTCTGACATAATGTAAACTACTCCAGCCCTTTATGACAGTTCCTGGATCAGACACTGTAGTCAGACCTTTGTATTCACAGCCTGCCAAACTTTGAATAGTTCAGACTTTGAAGCAGATGCCACAAGTTAAAAGGCAAAAGTCATGAGTCATATTTGGTCTGATGAGTTACTGGGCCACTGTGGTCCATCTGCTCTCATAAGACACTGGCACTGGCTGCTAGCCTCCCACCAATCCCACTTGTTCTGTGTTGTAGTGTTGTTTAGAGTGCACTCATCAGGGTTGAGAGGAGAACATGAGAATAATTCAAGACAATCTCGAGCGTTGAAATTCACTTTCCATTCAACCCTGTCCCTTAGAAATTGCATGTCTATACAACTAAACTGCAACAGTTCAATACAAATATGTTTTGAAGGAAATATAATTGCCGGCAACTCAGTTTTTGAATGTGCGAAGTGTTACATTTATTAACTGCAGTGGAGTCATATACATTATAGTGCTTTACTGTCAGCAAATACCAAATATCAAAAGACTATAAACCAATCTAAACTACATCAGTTTGTTACAACCTGTAGATGTTGTGGAATAAGGGAAGCAACATTTAGCCGATGTCATCAGGCGAGTTCTGCTTTTTATTGTTTAGTGACCAAAACAGTTTACAAATACAACACAAAGGAATCACATGAGACGAAGAACAAAGGGGAAAGGGCAGTGGGTGGCGCCAAATCATAAAACGAACAAAACAAACCCCGCTTCCTAACCCGACCAATCCCCACTACTACAACGAAAAAAACTCTACCTCCAATTTTAACTATCAAAACAAAATACAATCTAGCAGCCACCCGTAAATCCTAATGTTGCCAGACATTAAAATAGATAGCCAAAATAGCCGAAATAAAATAACCAGGAAAAGAACACGTTAACCTAAACTAAACTAAACCCTAGGGCCCATGATCCTGCAACTACCAAACTTGTGCCACAACGAGTCAACATCACTTAACAATCACAAATACCAAAGTTAACTCCTGGAGAGATAACTATCACATGCGTCGAAACTTTCAACAAAGAGGCACAGAGGCGGTCTGCTAAGATAAAATGATAGCTGCCCCTGACATTTTATACGGTTGAAGACAGGACCAGGCAGGCTTTTTGATAGGTGGCTGGGACCAGCTTCGAAACAGGGGAGGGACCAGCCGAAAACAAGGAACACCCAGGCACAGACAGAGAGGAGAAGTGATGACGACTTCTCATGACAATATTCATAACTCTGAATACTTTTAAGGAAAATCCCTTTGATTTTTTTGTGGACCCTTATGGACTAAACAAAAATAAATAATTGCAGAACGGAGAGACAATGGGACAGCACGGCCTCTTCAAAGGTAGGGAGTCCCCACTACTTTGCTCGTTTTGCTGGTTTATGGCTGACCAGGGGTTGACAGGAGTTAGCAGAGTGCAGTAGATGGCGAAGAACTGAGCTAGCACTGCAACATAAAAAGACACATGCAAAGACACAAACGCGCTGCAAATTCAGTCCTACAACACCATGGAAGTGTTTCCATGGGTGAACCTGGCTGGGACTTGTTGTTCAATGACCGAATATGACTTTTGAAAATAAAAGCACTAAATAAAAAGTGTGTCACAGCCAGGTTCATCACTTTTTTCTTTTTCAGTAATATCAATGGGGATAGTGAGAGAAAGACAGGAATGTCAGAGAGAGAGAAAGAGAGAGAGAGGATGATATGGCGAAAATAACCATGAGCTGGACTCAAACCTGAGCCACTGTGATTAGGATTATGCCTTCAAGGTACCCCAACCCCACCCCCACGCTTGTGTCCGCTGGAAACACTTCCACAGCAGCAAAGATAAATAGATTTATAGGAAACCCTGAGTTAGCTTTTTTGTTTGACTTTCTTGCTGAATATGAGTTTAATAAGAAATATTCTGTCTTAATATTTGGGTTAATCAAATCTGCTAAGAATATAACATACATTTATTTTCAGTGCTGACAAGTGATTGGCTGAATATGAATGATGCTATGTACTTAAATTGACAGACAATTCAGCTCTAGCATTACAATATGAAAGATGTTTGTACACTTAGGTTTGGCAATATCTGAAAATGTGCTGAACATTCAGTCTACGAAAATAACTGAGTGCCATAGAAAGATTCTGAATTTCCTTCCACTTTGTTTTCAAGTAAACTTTAACTTGAGTATGTAGCTACATAATTCAAGGGGGAGAGGCCGCTCTAACTTCCTGAACCCATGACCTGCACGTTAAGGCAATTCTCAAGCCCATCCAAGGGACTATTTTGACTTTTTGTCTTAAAACATGAGTTGAAGTTTGAGATGGTATTTTTTTCCATTAACAGTTCTGTTTACAATCTGTCACCTCAGGTAAATCTGTCAAAGTTTTGCAAGTGTACAGACACACACCTGGGTCTCAGCTTGTAAAATTGAACTTTTCAAGGTTGGATTTGCTGAAAACAGTATTGACAGGAAATAACATTAACCTTAAAAAATTAAGCTTACAAGTGTAAATGTCACTTATGCACCCGAGTTCCTGAAATGTTTAAAATTCCATGTTACAGAGATTACAGTAACTGGAAAGCTATGGATTTGTCTTCAACTTTGGGAATAAAAGATTCTCAAGAGAACATTTTTGTTTCACAGTTTCTCTGCAAAATGTAGCATTCATTAGACCTTATTTTTCTTCCAGCAGCTGCCTTTGTATTTAAAATTGTAGCTGTACTCAACTCCTACCTCAACTACTATTTCTTCTAATGTAAGGTCTTAGATAAGCACAGCCATCCAAATAAAACACAAAAGCAAGACTTTGATTGACACATCAGTAGGAAGCAAAGTGCAGATACAAGTTCTCATATCTTTCATTGGCTCAATTTTTAGTATTTCTTTCCTCCTTTCAGTCAGATAAAGTGGTCCTATCATTAAGAAGTCGCCGCTTCATTCATTTGCTTTAGACTTTCTCCCTCTTGCTACCTTTTTTCCTTTCTTCAGTGCTCACTGGCTACTTTTATTTCTTCCGTTCTGCCTACAGATTGGCAGCGAGAAAGGGGATAAGTGCAAAGGCTGCAGTTGGTTTCAGTGCTCCAACATCATGCTAATCATGGCAGGGGAAAAATGATGGTAGGGGGAAAAAAATATGATTCAGACCTAATCTTGCGACTTGCTGTGGCAGCTTACTGGTGAGTTATTGTGCCCCAAGGGTGGATTTGGCTTCCAGTTCTTTCCCTCTCCTTCATCTTCATCACAGTCTACAGTGAATTCTTGTGTGTGTGTGTGTGTGTGTGTGTGTGTGTGTGTGTGTGTGTGTGTGTGTGTGTGTTTGTTATGGGCCTTCCCTTTTGTGATCATATTGACACCAATGCCAATATGTCAGTCACATCTTTTCACATATGTGCATGTGCTTGTGTACACCAGCCCTTGTTTATTTGCACAGTTATGGCCACAGTTCTGTTCTCATCTTTTTGCCCTTGAAAATAACTGCTTAACAGGACAATATTTTGGTGACATTCATGTTTGGACAGTAGGTCAGCTCCAAACTGTGGCCTCAAACTGTGTCACTATAAAAGCAATTTTCCCCATCGTCGGGAAATCTGAGAGGTTTCATTCCACATGAGATTTGATATATGCTACAAAATCAAAACGATATTTGGCACATTTTAAGAAATAAACGGTAACTTTTTTGATTGGTTGGCTGAATGGTAACATTTTTTTACAGGCCAAATCATCCAAATTTTCAAGATATTGAATGATAAACCCCAAGTAATCGGAGCACTTCATCTGTCGCTGTCCTTGCCACAGGGAATAGAGTGAATGCTATTGCCACAGATAATATTGACTTTCTGTAACAATGACTGAAAGGGGCACAAGGAAAAAAAAACATGCTTTCCCAGGCTATAATCAAAGGAGAAAATTTACTGAACTGTTAGTTCTTCACATCAAGTACAATGGGAAGGGGCGCCAAACAAACTCCTACAAGTGATAGCCATTCTTTTGGTTTGTTAGTCAGTGAGGCCAGATGGCATCAACCTCCTTGTCTCTTTTCTGTGTGTAAACAACAGTTCACAGCTTGGTCCTGCTAACTCAAACTCAATTCTATCCAGCAACAGCAAAGAGTGCAAAGATTCCTGTGATCACATCTTTTTTTTACCTCCTGCATTTGAAAAATACAGGGAAAAGGGCAACAAGGGATAGAAATGAAGAAAAAGGCAGAACAAAGAACGAGATAGTTGTGGGGCATGTGTACAAGTTGAATTGTTTGGGTTCTGTAATGTCATCTCTTTGTTTTTGTCATGTTTTTATTTTTATTTTTTTTGCGTTGATAATAGCTTGTAATCCCAAGGAAATGGGACTGACCAGTACAGCCAAAGGTCACACAGTAGATCTAGAATCACTCTAGTCGGTCAGAATCATTCTCAGCATCCTATCTGCTCCTTTTTCTTTTTTTTTTTTTCACTGCCTTTATCTCCAGACGCCAGCGTTCCAAATGGAAAGAGGGGCCTTAGTCTCAGAGTTGAAGCCAAATACCAAGGGAAGGTAAAATAGAGTGAAAGCATATTACTCTGAAGTGTTCTATGGATACATAAAAAAGGGGAAAGGGGTG